>NW_016806329.1:986629-991098 GCF_001698545.2 Rhinopithecus bieti | reverse complement strand
TTTTATGGTTTTTTTTTTTTTTTTTTTTTTTTTTTTGAGAGGGAGTCTTGTTCTGTCACCCAGGCTGGAGTGCAGTGGCAGGTTCTCGGCTCACTGCAAGCTCTGCCTCCCGGGTTCACACCATTCTCCTGCCTCAGCCTCCTGAGTAGCTGGGACTACAGGCACCCGCCATCGCGCCTGGCTTATTTTTCGTATTCTTAGCAGAGATGGTATTTCACTGTGTTATCCAGGATGGTCTCGATCTCTTGACCTCATGATCTGCCCACCTCAGCCTCCCAAAGTGTTGAGATTACAGGCGTGAGCCACCGCGCCTGGCCCTTATAGCTATTTCTTATAGTATCTAGCACAGTGCTGAGCTCAGAAGAAATGTTCAATAACTACATGACTGATTTTAAAGTGGTATGTCCCATCTAAAAACGGTATGTAATCTAGTCTGTAGTTGCTTGAAATATGTAGACATTAGTTTGAGGTGACAGACTATGAAAACAATTTAGATTTTACAACATTTAGAAAATGGCTAAAATATTAAATAAATGGAGAGTAGGGGAGAAAGAGGTTACATTGAGGTTAAGACATTTCAGTTGTTCAACCCGGACTAACTGAATCTCACCAACAAAGTCCTTGAAAAATAAACAGTTTAGGCAGAAGGTTGTTCACTGCCAAATCATTTTCTATCACTGCAAAGTTCAATTAACTAATCCAGTGAAATTCCCTTAAATGATATTCAGAACATCTTGGTGAAGAGGAGGCAATCAGTTCCCTATTATACTTTTAAAGAACATTCTCTCCTCTCTTTCTACTTCCTGTTGTGTTGCCCCTCCCAATAGATTTCCTCTAAAGAATTTAAATCACCTTCTAACCTCTTTAAGCTTACATGCATCAATGAGGTAAGTTATAAGTCTTGCCAAAATGTACTGCTTCCGATCTTTTCTAAAAGACATTTTCCTTGATACTCCCCCATAACAGCTATTTAGCTAATCATAAACCAATTTTCAACAGAAATTGTCATTCAAATAAATCTGTTACTTTATAAATATGACATTTCCTAGACTGAAGTTGAAAACCTTTGCACTGGGCCAGAACTTCCTTTGTTTTGTAGCAGGCCTGATAAAATCCTGACCATTGCCTAACCTGCAATATGGGTATTAGTAAGATTGATTTTGGAAGAGTCTCTTGACATCCCTGATGTCAAGAGATGTAGATATAAGGTGTTGCTATCTTGTACTGGCTGCTCTCAAGATCCTGACCTCAAGTGATCCTGACCTCAAGTGATCCTCTGATCCTCCTTTCTCAGCCTCCCTAAGTGCTGGATTTATAGGCGTGAGCCACCATACCCGGCAAATTTTTATTAAGCACTTGCTATGTGCTAGCACTGTTTAGGCATGGTAAATAAAGCAGACAAAAATTATTTCCCTAGGGGAACTTACATTTAATGTGAAAGACAGTCCAAAAGCAAAATATGTATTATCTTACTGATAAGTGCTAAGGAAAAAAATAAAGTATAGAAGTGGGGATATGAAATGGGAAGGAGTGTTGAAATTTTAGATAACCAGGGAAGATCTCATGCAGGTAACTTTTGAATAAACACATAAAGGAAGAAAGTAAAGATATGAGAAAGAAACGTTATATTTTTATAACAGAACAAGAAAGGAGAGGGGAAAGGAGGTAGCATTGTGTGTGCAAGGAGTAGGCAATATACCAGTCTGGAAGTAACTGACTTCTGCATGTAACAATCAGTATTGGTTCTCACTATGGTTACAACACCAGTGCATTAGGACTCAGTACACGCACTAAGCCTGAACAACCCTTTGGTTTTAATTGGCAGGAAGGCTAAGGAGATGGCTTGTAGATTGAAGTAGAACAAAAAAGGCACTTAAACTACTGTCAGATGGGAGGTGAGAAAGCCACTTCAGCTGCTTTTGCTAATTTCAGTGCTTGCATCCAAATAAATGATAGAAGATACTCTATGAAATTATTGTAATATGTAATTAGATAAGGAAGTAGGAAAAATAAAGCAAGTTAACTTGAGAATCTGGAAGAGGTTAATGAAGGTTAAGGAGAGATGAACAAAAAATGATGAGCAGCAATGCAAAGGCCCAGGCTGGTCTTCTGGAGGAGTAACAAAATGAATGTGTGACATGGCAGATGTGGGGGCAGTGAGGGGCCCTGAGGGTGTGGGTCTGCGTTGGTGTATTATGCGTTGAATTGTGTACCCCTCCCCGATTCTTTTTTTTTTTAATTGACACAGGGTCTTGCTCTGTGGCCCAGGCTGGAGTGCAGTGGTGCGATCTCAGCTCACTGTTACCTCCGCCTCCCGGGTTCAAGCGATTCTCCTGCCTCAGCCTCCCAAGTAGCTGGGATTACAGGCACGTGCCACCACGCCCAGCTAATTTATTTATTTATTTATTTTGTAGTAGAAATCGGGTTTCGCCATGTTGGCCAGGCTGGTCTCCAACTCCTCACCTTAAGTGATCCACCCGCCTTGGCCTCCCAAAGTGTTAGGATTACAGACCTTTGAGCCATTGGGCCTGACCCCGGCTAATTTTTTGTATTTTTAGTTAGGGATGGGGTTTCGTCATGTTGGCCAGGCTGGCCAGATTCGTATGTAGAAGTCCTAACCCCTAGTACCTTAGAAGTGACCTGATTTGGAAATAGGATCACTGCAGATATAATTAATGTTCATGAGGTTATACTGGAGGATGGTTCGCCCCTAATGCGTTATGACTGCTGTTCTTATTAAAAAGGGAAATTTGAACACACAAGAACACTGGGAAAACAGCCATGTTCAGATTGGAATTTTGCTGCCACATACCAAGAAACTACCAGAAGCTACGAGAGAGGCCTGAATGAGATGCTTCCCTAGTGCCCTCAGAGGGAGCACAGCCCTGCCTACACCTTGATTTCAAACTTCTGGCCTCCAGAATTGTGAGATAATAATTTGTTGTTCTAAGCCATCCAATTTGTGGTATGTTACAGCATCCCTAGGGAACTAATGTAGTGTGATTATTTTGAGAGGCAAACAAGAAGAGCATCATCCTGAGAGTGAGATGCCTGATAGTCTCGTGCATCAGAAAAGTCCCATATAGTTGACTTTAGCAGTTAAATTGTATTTTCCTGTTTTACTAAACCTTTTTAATTATCGTTTCTTACTGTAGAAAAATCACATAAAACCTGCTCTTTGCTTAACAAATTACAGGGCCCCTTCAGATTTGTGTGCTCGAAATACCAGTCACCCAGCAGAAACTGATGTCTGTGACAATAGGTGACTAATTAAAAAACAAAAAAAAGCCCTGTCTCAACATTGGATTGACCGAGTGAAAGTTGACAGCGGAAAGACACCTCGATTCAGCTATCTTTCTCCCACAGGTTGTACTGCTGACTGCACCCTCTCCCCTGAAGGACTGCGGTCGCTGCGCCTCGGAGAGCGACCAGATTCCGCACCCCACCCAGGAGGGGCCAGGGCAAGATTAGGGTTTCCTCCAGCCTCCTCTCCCAGGGCAGAGGACTGAAGCCAGCCCCGGCCTCACGCGCAGGCCAGGTCGGGAGGACGCCCTTAGTGGGAGCGCCCTGCTCAGGTTCTCTCCGCGGCCGAGGTGGTGGTGGGAGCGGGCGGCAGCCCCGGGATCACAGGACCTCCGCCGGGTTAGCTTGGCTGTGCCGCCGCCAACCCAGCAGGACGCCTATTTTCAAGCCTGGGGAACGTAGTTCCTCCCGCTTTCACAGAGAGCAGGATGGAGCCCGACGGCACCCCGGTTAAAGGGCCTTTCCAGCACCCTCCGAGGAACGGAAGGCCGCGCTCCTCCGGGAGGGAGAACGACACACTCTTCAAGGAAATCCTGGGGCGGACGTTCTCCTCGCTGCCGGGACCTCTGTTTCTAATCTGGCCACTGCTAGAGCAGCCTTAACTGTCCCAATGACACGCCTGCTATAGAGCACCCTCCCGGCGGCCGCTCCTCGGCCAGTTGCCCAGCGGGCGTCCTCAGGTGTCCCCAAGAGGCGCAGGCCTAGTCGCCTACACGTCCTCTCCAGCTTCGTGTCGAGGCGTCAGCTTTGGCTTCCCACCACCCCTCCCAGCTCTGCGGCGGCTCAGCCTCTTCTCCGGTTAATTCTGGCCTGTGCGGCCGGGTCGTCCCATAAAGAAGGCGGGCCCGGGTTCCGGGTGGGGGGTTGGTGGGTCAGGGTGGGAAAGCAAGGCAGAGGTGAGTCCTCTGTTAGCAGATCGGGCTCAATAGCCCCATTCCCTGCTTTCTCCGGGCCCACCCTCCGCCCCTCAGACGGCCGCCATGAAGATCCTCTGCCGCGGCTGCAGCGGGTCTGCAAACACACGCCCACCCGCACGCTTAGCCTTGCTCGCCACAGAGGGAGGGGTGGAAAAGGCACTGAGCATGCTCCGTGGGGAGGGCGGGGCGCTCGCGGGCCGCGAGTCGGAGCCGGCGCTCTTCAGGCAGGCTACCGCGTCTCAGCCGCCC
>NW_016806329.1:952323-986468 GCF_001698545.2 Rhinopithecus bieti | reverse complement strand
GCCCCGCCCCCCGCCGCTCGTCCCCGCAGCGGCCGCGCCGCCTGCAGCAGCACCAGCTGCTCCTCCCCGGCGGCCGCCCCCCGTGGGTCCCTCCCTGGCTGCGGGAGAGACGGAGGTAGAGGGAGGACACAGAGCCGCGCCGCCCGCACCGGAGACCTTCGCCTCGCCCCGCCGGTTCCTCACCCTCGGGGAGCAACATGGGTAAGTCATCCTTCCTCCCCCGTCATCGCCTGACATTTTTTTCTTTCTCGGCGTGCTGCAGGGTGGGAAGCATTTCTCGCGCAAAGTTGCCGAATTTCTCCAGTCCCCGGGTGTGAGACGGTGGCTGTTCCTCCGGGTAGAGTCGGCGCACGCGGAACGCACGCCGGGTGCCGGGGCTGGGAGGGTCCCGAGCGCGGGCTGGGGTGGGGTCGGCCGCGGGCCGGACCGCCGCCCGGCTCCCCGGCACCTCGCAGTCTCGCCTCCCCTCCTCCATTCTTCCTGCCGGTGCCCGGGCACCACGGAGCCTGCCTCGCGGGCTCGCATCCGCGGCTCCATCCCCGTTTCTCCGGAGGCCGACCGCTTCCTTTTCCCCCGCGGCTGCTGAGCTCGAGGCTCGGGTCCGACCACGACCACTTCATGTAACTTCCTTCTCTGTCAGTGCGACCTTTCCCCGTCGTGGAGAGTCCTCATCCCGGGCGGGGAAGTGGAAGCAAGTAGTTTGTGAGGGAGATGTTACAACCTGCACGGAAATTATTTTCCAAGGGGGAGAGCGGACAGCCTCATAGGTTGAAAGGATGACTTGTCAGAGGCCACGAGGAACGTGAGGCAGGATAGAGCCGCTCGCTGTAGAATTAGTGCTGGGTGACTACAGTGTGCAATATTCCTGTACTCAGCCTATTTTTTGGATTCCTTCGTCTGTCTTCTGTAGCAGGAAACTGCGCCCTGTAACGTTGTTACCGAACTTACATGGTAGTTATTCTTTCCCAGCTTCCCCCTGTCTAATCTGCATAATCTGATTTTAGTTCTTTTGTATTTATAGTTAATCTGAAGATATTGGTTTGGATGAGATATTTAAGAGCAAATATGTTTTATAAAACGATGTATAAATTTAACCTAATTTTTTTACATCATCTATTGCTTAACTGTTACATTCAGTAATCACAGAAACGTCTGATGAATGCTATCGTGTAATTAAGAGCTCAAAGTTTCTTTTAATAGTAGCGACTTGTACTAAGTTCCCCAGTTTGCTTCCACCCCTGTCTGTCATAATTTCCTCTTTTTAAAATTTGCTCCCTTGGCATCTGTCAACTGGGACTTTTCCCACCCCTTCTGTGCGAGTTATTTAAAGATTGAGATGAATGTGATCCTTTCATCTGTTAATACAGTGCTCAACACGTTCAGAGTTGGGTTGCGCAACTCAGAATCTTCAAGAAGTATCTAAACCTGGGAATGGTGTCCATAGAGTTTTCTGGAACAGCAAATACTTCAGGCTTTGATCCCGACCTTTGGCCATATATCTGGAAGAGGCCAGGGTTGATGGAGGAGGTGGTATGAATCAAAAAAGGTCTACAGCTCTGAATTTTATTTTCAGTTAAGTTTTTTTTTTTTTTTTTTTTTTTTTTTTTAATGTGAGTACTCTTGATGTGCTGAACAAATTTCTGTAAAAATTGGGTGGGCCGTTTATGCGTGTCTACTCTTTCTCTTAAAGTAGAATTTTAAATAGGTATTACATCAGATTATTGGACAAGCGTTGTATTTCCGTCAAACATACACACGTTTATGTATGTTTCCTTTGAACATACATACACAGATAAATGTGTGTATGTTCAAAGGAAATACACCGTATGTCCAATAACCCTATCTGATATTGGACTGTAAGTTCAAGTTTGGCTTGAAGAATACATTTTCCTATGTTTCCAGGTGAGCCTCAAACAAACCATTTAACATTGTAACTTACATGTTAAATCCGTACTTTTTCAGTGGAAAAAATCCAATTTCGTTACAACACTAGTGAATAAAAATACCTAAAAGAGATTAAATTATCTACTTAAATATCATCTTCAAAATCTTGAATGCTATTGCTTGATTTTTAAAAAGGGCCAAATAGAAACCTATCTCTCATTTTGAAGCCATCTCTGATACTCTTTGGTTAATCTCTCTCTCTTCATAAGCACTGTTTGTACCTTGTTAGAAGCTTTTTAGCACTTATATAATCTGCCATGTAATGGAGTTGTTTATGTGTGTGTGCTGTGCATTTAATCATGAATCCCAGAAGATGAAAAATGTCTTATTATTTTTTGTGTTCCCCATAGTGCTTTTCAAATAGGAATTCAGTAAATCTTTGGCAAATTGTTGAACTTAAAACCACCTATTGTTTTCAACTTTTGCATCTGAAGATTTAGTCTCTGAACAAACATTTGGACTGGCACATATTATCTAGTTGGGGGATAAGCAGAAACAGAAAGGTATAATTGTACCATGCCTCCCAGTACACTGTAGGTAGGTTTTGAGTCAACCTCAGGCAATGGTAAGGCAGTTTCATGTATGATCAGTAAGTACATATGATAATTTAAAATTGAAACCTTGGGTAACAGTTTTATATCTGAGCCAAGGAAGTTAGTATTACAATTCATGTACCCATAAGAAGGTAGAAGGTATACTGGTTAATGATGGGGGGAGGGAGAAGTGCTTTTTAATTTGTCAAAAGAAATAAATAAGGTTGATTTTTAAAGATGTGCTCGGCTGGGCGCGCACTTCGGGAGGCCGAGCAAGTGGATCACCTGAGGTCAGGAGTTGGAGACCAGCCTGACTAACATGGTGAAACCCTGTCTCTACTAAAAATACAAAAAAAAATTAGCCGGGCATGGTGACCGGCGCCTGTAATCCCAGCTGTGTGGGAGGCTGAGGCAGGAGAATCACTTGAACCCGGGAGGCGGAGGTTGCAGTGAGCCAAGATCATGCCATTGCACTCTAGCCTGGGCAACAAGAGCGAAACTCCGTCTCAGAAAAAATAATATATATATATATTCTTATAGCAATAATTTCCTACACAAGAGAGTGAAAGAAAATTCCTATATGACTTTATGGCCATAGCTACTATTTTATGTATATGTCATATTTCAGATTCAACATACGTTTAGTGTTTGTTGGATATCAACAGTGTGCAGTATACTGTACTACAGTGTACAATATGACACACAAATTATAATAGAAGTAAATGTATGAGTTATATAAAAGACTTTTACATATATTATAGATTCAGAGAATGGAGAGAACGTTTTAGAGAAATGGTGTTATTTGAACCAAAGGTGGATTAAACTTCTTAAAGGTAGAAATGAGACTCTTAATCAGAATGGAGTTGGTCTGGGGTTGGAGGAGAAATGACATAAATGAAGATAGAGAGATAGGAAACATTTTATGAGTTTCCAGGATATGATTAAACAACATTGTTTGGCTAGAGCAAAAGGTAAGGAAATAGTGGGTAACAGACATGAAAACGTAGTACAGTGATAGCTAATGACCAGACAATGGAGGTTCTAAAATGCCAAGCTGAAGAATTTTAACCTGACTTACCTTTTGAGAGACCACTAAACTTTTTTATGCAGTTAAGTGATGGATCACATCTGTGGTATAGGCAGATTTGTCAGTTGAGTGCAGGATGGCTTGGATGAGAAACTAGAGAACGCTTCAGAAGATTGTTGTTGGAGTTTGGACGAAAATGTTTAATGACTTGAACCAGGTTATGGCAATGGGAATAGAATATTGCAAATAAAGAATAGGATTTACTTGGCAACCCATTGAGTATGGAATGAAGAGTCACAGGTTTTAGCCTGGGTGATAATGAGGATACGAGACTTTCCTGATACATATTCAGTTAACAGGAAGAGGAAACATAGATACCCAATTTTGTACCTATTGAGTTAGGCTATTTGATCTGTCCTTTAGTCTCTGCTCCTTGATGACAAGGACGTTGTCATATTGGGATTTGAATACATTTCTAACACTAGTGTCTGGCACATAGTAGCTATGTAGAAAAATTTGTTGACTGAAACTAGATAAAAAATAGTTAACAAACATTTATTTTAACTTTTGAGTGTACAATTTGAATTAGAGATCTGGAAGTTATCCACAAATATCCTGAGGTGATACTTGAAGTTACATCAGAGGATGAGAGTCAACAAAGAAAAAGAGGAAAATTGTCCCTGGTAAGAATCTTGAGGAATGGGGTTCCTTAAGTTTCCCGTAGTTAGGGAAAAAGGAATGGTATGATTTCACACTGAAAAACACAGAAGAGTGAAAGACTAGAATTGGTATATGGTTGGTTTTAAGAAAGAGTGAATAGTCAATAAGGTCTTTTTTTTTCAGAACAGTCAGGAGGGTGATAAGGACTGAGAACAGGCTCTAAGTGCTTTGGTTAGGATATTACCCAATATCTTTTTCTAAAAAGCCACTTTAAGAGGTTTAGTAATATGGAGGTCAGTTGTAAAGGCTAGGTGAATAGTAAGTGGAAACGGTTCACTAGGTGTAGTCATGCTGTATTTCTCACCTTGTTTAAAGATCTGTGAGAACACATAGGTTTTAAAATGTTTTAACTCACTCTGCTTGACATATTACATTTTAGAAAATATTTTAAAATTTTAAATGTATTTTAATTTACAAATATTAAAAAATTATTTTAATGTTCCATTTTACATGGACTGACATGTGCTGTTTTCTTGTCTAAGAATAATTTTTAATTTCACATAGTGCCTCACATTTCTTTGACATTTCATTTTTAATGTCTTTGTGACTTAGTATAGTACAATTTTTATTTTTATAATGTCTGTCATGCAGAGTGAGTCTAGAATGATTTTATAATTTTGTACAGCATTTTGCCTAAGTGATACTCTTTACTGATGAATGGTTTTATCACTTTTACTCTTAGACTTTGTGAATTTGAGACTTCTTTAGATTATAGGTATACTTTTTTTTAATTTATATTTATATTATTATTTATATTATAAAAATTTATATTTTTAATTCCTAGGAGTTGTATTTTTCTCTGTAGATATGTATCAAACTTATAGTCATTTTATTTTGCCTATATTTCCAAGTCCAGGAATGGTTTTCATAGCTAAATAATAAACACTAATTTTGCCTGATCTTTGCAAGTCTAGGCAGGGTGATAAAATATTTTTGAAAGCTAGTAATTACTAAAGTTTGTGATTTCAAAAAAAGCATAGATGCTAGATTGGTAAATTTAAAAATGTTTCTTCGGTTGGCATTATATCTGTTTTGTATATGTCTTTTTTCATATGAGAGAAGGGTTGAATTCACTATCCTTGGTAGTCATATTCTGAAGTCTGTACTACTACTATTTAAAAAGTTAAAATAGCCTTAATTTGTTTTAAGAACCAAAGTGATTTTGCTTTCATAGTGGAATCTTGGAATTTCTAGGTGACTTTGGGGAAATTGGATGTTTTCAGAAATTCCTGATTGAACCTGAGATTGAACATAGCATTTCTGGAGTTATTGGTGGCACTGACAACAGCCATCAGAATTACCTAAATTTTAATATCCAGTCGTGAACATCAGGAGGAATGAAGGAGGAAGATCCAGTCCTTTGGGAACCTGATGTAATTTTATATAGCCAAATGTTTGGATAACTGATGGGGAAAAAGTTTAATTTAAAATACATGTTGATGTTGAGTTCAGTTTGCCAGTATTTTGTTGAGGATTTTTCTATTTATGTTTATTAAGGATATTAGCTTGTAATTTCTTTTCTTGTAGTATCGTTGTCTGACTTTGGTATCAGGGTCATGCTGGCCTCATTAAATGAGTTTGGAAGTATTTCCCTTTCTTCATTGTTTGGAAAGAGTTTGAGGAGGATTGGTATTAGTTCTTTTTTTTAAAATAATTTCAACTTTTAGTTTAGCTTCAGAAGGTACATGTGCAGTCTTGTTACATGGGCATATTACTTGACAGTTTTGGAGTATGAATAATCCCATCACCCAGGTACTGTGCATAGTACCCAATGGGTAGTTTTTCAGCCCTTACCTCCCTCCATTTGTCCCTCTCTAGTAGTCCCCAGTGTCTGTTGTTCTCATCTTTATGTCCATATATACACCCAGTGCTTAGCTTCCACTTATAAATGAGAACGTGTGGTATTTGGGTTTTTTGTTTCCATGTTAATTTGCTTAGGATAGTGGCCTCCAGCTCCATCCATGTTGCTGCAAAGGACATGATTTCATTCTTTTTTGTGGGTGCATAGTATTCCATGGTATATATGTGCCACATTTAGTTTATCCAGTCCACTATTGATAGGCACCTGGGTTGATTTCATGTCTTTGTTATTGTGAATAGTGCTGCGATGAAGATCCAAGAGCATGTGTCTTTTTGGTAGCATGATTTATTTTCCTCTGCAAATATACCCAGTAATGGGATTGTATTTCCACTAAGTGTCAAAACATTCCCTTTTCTCCACAGCCTTACAGCATCTGTTTTTTGTTTTTTGTTCTTTTTTTTGCTTTTTTTTTTTTTTTTTTATTTTGCTTTTGATAATAGCCATTCTGACTGGTGTGAAATGGTATCTCATTGTGGTTCGATTTGCAATCTCATCACATTAAGAGGATCATACATCATGATCAAGTGGGATTTATCCCTGGGTTGCAAGAATGGTTGAACATACACAAATCAATAAATGTGATACACCACATTAACAGAATGAAGAACAAAAATCATATGATATCTCAGTTGATGCAGAAAAAGCATTTGACAAAATTCAACATACTTTCATTTTCAAAACTCTCAACAAATTTGGTGTAGAATGAATATGCCTAAACATAGTAAAGGTCATATATGACAAGCCCATAGCTAACATCACACTTAGTGGTGAAAATCTGAAAGATTTGTCTCAGTTTGAGAAAAAAAACAAGAATGCCCACTCTTGCCACTGCTATACTAGAAGTCCTAGCAGAGCAAATAGACAAGAAAAAGGAAAAAAAAAAAAACATTCAAATTGGAGAGTAAAATGATCTGTTTATAGATAGCATGATCTTATACATAGAAAGCCTTAAAGACTCCTTGAAAAAAAGACAAAAACTATTAGACCTAATAAATGAATTCAGTAAAGTTTCAGGATACAAAATTAGCATAGAAAAATCAGAAGCATTTCTGTACACTAACAGCAAACTGTCTGAGGATGTAATCAAGAAAACCATCCTATTTACAGTAGCTACAAAAATATAAAACATTTAGGAATAAATTTAACCAAGAAAGTGAAAGATCTCTACACTGAAAACCGTAAGACATTGATACATTTGAAGAATTAAATAAACATATCCCATATTCATAAATTGGAAGAATTAATATTGTGACAATGTTCATATTACTGAAAGTGATATGCAGATTCAATGTAATCCTTATCAAAATTCCAATGAAACTTTTCACAGAAATAGCAAAACAATTCTAAAATTTGTATGGAGCCACAAAATATCTGAATAGCCAAAATAATCTTGAGCAAGAAGAACAATGCCCGAGGCATCACACTACCTGATTCAAGTCATGTTACAAAGCTCTAGTGATCAAAACAGTATGGTACTGGCATAAAAGCAGACACATAGATCAATGGAACAGAATAGAGAGGCCAGAAATAAACCCAAGGATTTACAGTCAATTGATCTTAAAAAAAAAAAAAAAAAAAAAAAGGGCCAAAAAAAAACCCAAGGTTTTAAAACAAATTTATTTAAAAAAAAAAAAAAAAAAAAAAAAAAGCCAAGGAAACACAGTGGGGACAGGACAATCTCTTCAATAAACACTGTTGTCAAAACTAGATATCCACATACTGAAGAATGACATTGGATCCTTATTCACCCTGTATACAAAAATCAACTCAAAATGGGTCAGAAATTTAAACAAAAGATTTGAATTTGAAAAGCATAAGATGCCCACAAAAAAATACTGGAGAAAAGCTCCATATTGGTGTTGGCAATGATTTTTTGTTTATGGCACCAGAAGCACAGGCAACAAAAGCAAAAATATACAAGTGGGACTTCATCAAATTAGTAAGTTTCTCTATAGCAAAGGAAACAATCAACAAAATGAAAAGGCAGCTTATGTAATGAGGGGAAATATTTGCAAGCCATATATCCGATTAGGGGTTAACATGTAAAAATAATCAGGAACTCATACAACTCAATAGCTGAAATAAAATAAAAATAGAGGTTGAGGATCCCTAATCCAAAATCTGAAATGCTCCAAAATCTGAAACTTTTTGAATGCTGATGTGACACTCAAAGGAAATGCACATTGCAGCATTTGGATTTTTGGTTTCAGATTTTTGGATTAGGGATGTTAAACCAGTTAGTATCATGCACATATTCCAAAATCTGAATAATTTCAAAATCTGAAACACTAATGGTCTAAAGCATTTTGCGTTAGGGATACTGAACCTGTATTTACCTAGATGTAAATAATAAATGAAGATATTAGAATAGGTTATTGTCTCAGTCCATTTTGTGCTGCTATAACAGAATGCTGGAGGCTGGGTAATTTATAAAGAACAGAAATTTTGTCTCAGAGTTCTGGAGTCTGGGAACTACAAGATCAAAGTGCCCGCAGGTTTGGTCTTTGGTTTCAAGATGACGCCTAGTTGCTGTGTCCTCCAAAGAGGAGAAACCTTGTGCCCTCACCCAACAGAAAAGCAAAAGAGAAAATCCATTCTGGTAAGCTCTTTTTATGATGCCATTAATCTATTTATGAGGGCAGAGCCCTCATGACCTAAATACCTCCCATTAGGCCCCACCTTCCAGTACTGTTGTATTGGGGATTAAATTTCAACATGAGTTTTGAGGGGACAAAACATTCAAACCATACTAGTTATAAAGACTATTTCAGTTATAAAAGCCTGTGATTCCCTGAAACTAAAGTTTGAAATACACTCCATATCATTGGTATCCTAAACATAATCTCTATATAACTTGTTTTTCTTTAGTGTTCAAATGGTAATGTACACTTGAGGTAGCAACTTAAGGTTCAAACCAACTTATTAGCTTTGTCTAAATAAATGACCTAGAAAACCATTTCCCATGCTGGCTAAGATACGGATGCTGTATTCAAATTGCAGGTGAAATAATTCTCTCAAGTGCTTCTATTTTTACCATTTTGGTTACTAGAAGCATTTCAGGAGTTAAAACCAGTGACTAGGATAGTTATAAATGGAAGTGGTTAAATTGAGCTCCTAGCTATGATTGGTTGTACAGTTGACCCTTGAATAACATGGATTTGAACAGCACAGTTCCACTTACATGTGGATTTTTTTTTCAATAAAAGCTATACTAAGTGAGTCTGCCTCTCCTGCCTCACCTTTCACCTTCTCCACCTATGCCACACCTGAGACAGCTAGATGAGCCCCTCCTCTTCTCAGCCTACTCAGTGTGGCTGTAATAAGGATGAAGACCTTTATGATGATCTACTTCCATGTGATGAACAGTAAATAAACTTTCTCTTCCTTCCATTTTCTTTTCTCTAGCTTACCTTATTGTAACAATATGGTATTTTATGCATATGGTATATGATGCATATAACATAAAAAATATGTGTTAATTGACAGTTTATGTTACTGGTAAGGCTTCTGGTCAGCATTAGGCTATTAGTTAAGGCTTTAGGGAGTTAAAAGTTATGTGTAGATTTTTGACTGAGTGAGAGGGGGATTAGTACCCCTAGTGCCTGCGTTATTCAACGGTACTTGTAAATTCCAAAGTCCTTTTGGTTCACAAAATGATTTTAGGTTCTTATTGGTACTGAAATATATTTATTAATATCTGGGCTACATCTTTGTATTTAGCAGATTAGTAGACCTCGCTACATGTATAGTTAATTAAAACTCATTGAATTCAAAATATAACTCATTTTATAATTTTTAATAATGATAATTAGAGGGGTGCTGGTAAATGTTTAACTAAAAGCCTTTCTCCAAAATAGCCCTGATTTGTGATGGCTGTCAATTTCCTGTGGTGTAAATACTCCCCCCATGGCCAATTTCAAGCTACTAAAATAGTGTCACTGAATGCAGAGTTGAGAAGAGATAAGAGGTAGCATGTCGTTATATACCATATCCACCATATAGACATAATCTCATTAGCACATGTAATAGTAAAGTGTAAAGTAAGTAGTGATGGTTTTGAGTGTTAATTCTTGTTTTAGTGTAACTCATTTATGTTTATATAATTTCAATAATGGCTTTTAATAACTGCCTCGTAAAAATCCTGAAAATTTAATAATTATATCTCATGGGGTAGTACAGAGGGCTGTAGTACACCATTGAGTTCGTAATTACCATTTATTAGGAATTATTGATGTCAGTTATGCTACACTTTACATATTTTTAAAACTGGATTTTAATCCTTTCAACAATTCTATGAAGTAGGTGACACTGTCTCCATTTTACCAAATCAAAGAATTAAATAATTTATTCAAGGGGACAACTAACACTCCAACATCCTGATTTAGAGCAATGGTTCTCAAACTTTAACTTGCATAGAATCACTTGAAGAGCTTGTTTGTAAAAAATACTGGGCCCACCTTCAGAAGTTCTGATTCAATAGATGTGGGGTGGGCTGAGAATTTGCATTGTCAAGACCTTCCCATGTGATGCCACACTGGGAACAGCACCACCATCAAGCATAGGCTGACTAGCTTTTTCCATAAAGGATCAGATGATAAGTGTTTTAGGCTTTGTAGGCCATGAGGTGGAATCAAAGATACTACATATTAGGTTGGTGCATAAATAATTGTGGTTTCAGACTGTGCATTTTAAATAATTATTACTGGGTGCAAACACATCTTTATAAAAAAGGAACATTAAAATCAACACATTTTTGCCAATGAGGAATAACTTTATTCCTATAGCGTAAAAATCCATGCTTCAGGATTTGACAAACCCTTGGAAAGCATTTTCTGCATCCTGCTGATTGTGGAAGCATTTTCCCTGCTAAAAGTTGTTGAGATGCTTGAAGAAGTAGTAGTCAGTTGGCGAGAGGTCAAGTGAATATGGCAGATGAGGCAAAACTTCGTAGCCCAATTCATTCAACTTTTGAAGCTTTGTGCGATCTGTGGTCAGACGTTGTCATGAAGAAGAACTGGGCCCTTTCTGTTGACCAATGCCGGCTGCAGACGTTGCAGTTTTCAGTACATCTCATCAATTTGCTGAGCATACTTCTCAGATGTAATGGTTTCACCAGGATTTAGAAAGCTGTAGTGGATCAGCAGCAGACCACCAAACAGTGACCATGACCTTTTTTTGGTGCAAGTTGTGCTTTGGGAAGTGCTTTGGAGCTTCTTGGTCCAACCACTGAACTGGTCCTCTCCAGTTATATAAAATCCACTTTTCAGTTGTCATATAAAATCCACTTTTTGTTGCACGTCACAATCTGATCGAGAAATGGTTCATTGTTGTTCCATAGAATGAGAGAAGATAACACTTTAAAACAACTATTTTTTTCTGATTTTCGCTCAGCTCATGAGGCACTCACTTATTGAGCTTTTTCACCTTTCCAGTTTGCCGCAAATGCTGAACTACCGTAGAATGGTCGACATTGAGTTCTTCGGCAACTTTATGAGAGGATCAGCTTTGATGGTTGCTCTCAATTGGTCATTGTCTACTTCTCGTCTCCCACTACACTCCTCATCTTCTAGGCTCTCATCTCCTTTGCAAAACTTCTTGAGCTACGACTGCACTGTACGTTCGTTAGCAATTCCTGGGCCAAGTGCGTTGTTGATGTTGGAGTTGTCTCCGCTGCTTTATGACACATTTTGAACTCAGAAATAAGAAAATAGCTTGTAAAGAGAACTGTGCATTAAAATGATGTATAACATAACCACATTTATTTAAGAATGTATTCAAGCATCTAACAGCAAATTTCAACAGTGCAAACACTGAAGTTATGTTTGCACCAGCTTAATAGAAAAGGAAAAAAATATATATGAGAGAACATAAATGTTCATAATTTTTTTTACTGCATTTGAAATATGATAACATTAATTGAACACAATTTATTGTTATGCTA
Source organism: Rhinopithecus bieti (assembly GCF_001698545.2). NCBI lineage: Eukaryota > Metazoa > Chordata > Mammalia > Primates > Cercopithecidae > Rhinopithecus > Rhinopithecus bieti. The sequence goes on along the minus strand of NW_016806329.1, from coordinate 974,442 downwards.
AATGAAAAGACTTTTCGTTTTCATTTTCAAATGAAAAGAAAATATCGCTTCTCGGCCTTTTGGCTAAGATCAAGTGTCAAATGAGAAGAAATTTTTTTTATTTATATTTTTTGTTTTGAAGTTCTTTTTTTGGGATAACATTTCACTTATTAGGATTCAAAGTTATCCTCTTACCAGAATTTATTATAGATGTTCATCTGTTAATGCAGACCTGTAATGCAATTTTACAAATTTCATCTTGGAGGCATTTGTTTTTCCCCAAACAAATAAGTACTGCCAATTGTATATGATCTTAATGAGCATATTCATTGTATGGAAGACACTAATAGAATTCTCTCAGTACAGCGGTAATTGTTGGCAAAAACATTGTTTTGTTTTGTTTTCTAGACTTTTTTTGATATTTGCCATTTAGTATGCAATTACATTGCAGATTAACCACTTCCAATTTAAGGTTAGGTGGGAGCTCCTCAATTGTTTGGTTAAATGGATTTTGAGATACAGAAATTTCCTTTGCACTTGCAGTGAGTTCTGAAAAGCACTGCAGGAACTAGAGTTTGAGCTTGCAAAATATATCTATTGCAAATTTGTGTATGGAGGGAGATCTTTTTATTTTAACATTTGACAACACAGGAAGTATATAAAGCCATAATTACTTGTAATTGGAACAGTGTTGTCAAAATGACTTTTATTGCAGTATTTTCTCATATAAGCACTGCTTTGCCTTGACTTTTAAGTCAGATTCATTAGGAAACTATCAAATTTGCAGCAAATTTTAATTTCCAAAGCCATAGTGGTAGTTAAAGGCATTTCTTTTTGTTCAGAAAATTTCGTTTGTGCCCTTGAGCTCAAAAAAATCACAATAAAACTCTGTAACCACTAAGCCATTAGACTTCTGTGTCATAAGGCAAGTCCAGATTTTGTTTCCATTTCTGATCAAAATTCACAGAACTTATGATGGTTAAATCTTTGAGAATAAATGAAGTTCACTGGTGACATTACTGGTTCAATGATACGTGATAAATTGTTTTCCCTATTGATGAATAATAGAATGAAGTACCATAGCTTTAAATACCTATGCTTTCACAAACTTAGTAAATTGGTTCAACTAAACCTTTTTCTGGTCTTCATTTATTTTTGTCACCATCAGTTGCAACACGTCTTAAGAGATTCCACTTCAGGTTATTCTGAATTGGTGCTTTCTCAACTTGGGAAATATTCTTGCTTATTATTATTTTATAGAGACTCTTCAAAGAGTCTAACTCTTCCATGATTTCAAGCTTGGAATTGACTTCTTGAGAAAAAACTAAGCAGTATCGTTAGTATCTGCCAGCTCATCAAGAGCCAAAGAAAACCTCTACAATTCTTTTGCCTTGTTTTTTAGTTGAATGTTGGTATTGCTCCCAGTGTCCTCATCTCCAATAGTGTTATTCTCTCTGAAAGGTTATTCTTAAACAAGTTTATTTTCTCTGGAAACATTGGTTGCTACAGCCAAATACAATTTAATTAACTCCCCATGGTTAACTGGATTTCCTTGCTTGGATAATAAATGAGACACCCAGAAACTTAATTTGTTTGCAGCTGTGAGTGTGTGTGTGTGTGTGTGTGTGTGTGTGTGTGTCTGTGTCTGTGTGTGTGGAAATTCTTGTGATGAGATACTTTGTTTTATATTTTCCTGATTTCTCTGATGATAACTTTCCTTTGTCTTGGGAATGTGATGTGTGCTTAGTCTGGTAATATTGATGTATATTGTATAGCCAATGGTTTGCCGTCTAACTCAATAAAACAATTCACATACTACTTTAAATGCCTTAAAGGCATGACATGCTTCTCTTATTTTGACAGGATGATCAAATGTGGTATAACAGTATACTATGGTTTTTAAAGCACTTGACAAGTCATAACTGTCACTGCAATTTGTAGTGCATCCAGCAACAGTGTAAAGTGAATCATTCTGTTACAACCCCTCAACTCTGCTATCATAATGCAAACACAGCTATAGGCAGTGCACAAAGGAATGAGTTGTGTCCCAGTAAAAGTTTATGGACATTGAAATTTAAATTTTACATAATTTGCATTTCATGAAATATGTTCTTCCCTTAATTTTATTCAACTGTTTATAAAAGTAAAAGCCATTATTTTTGCATTACTTTTACTTTCACCATTACATAAAAGTATGTATGGGTTGTGGACTGTACAAAAATTTTACATGGGCAATGGGCTGTAGTTTGCCAGTTCTTGCTATAGAGTAAAGCTGTGCTACTTCACTTTTCCACAAGACTTTTTCTCTCTATGAATTCCCTATCTAAGTGAATGGTATCACCATTCATCCGTGCAACCGTTCCTAAAATCTGGAGTCATTCTTTGAACATCATTGGGTTCCCTAAGTCTTAACAATTCTACTTCTTTGAATTAATCCTCCCCGCCCCTTTACTGTAAACATGTAAGTTTAGGCTCTTATTTCTTCTTGCAACAATACTACTCTTTTAACAGATGTTCTTTCCCCTGGCATCCCTCTTCTTGACCAGTTTTTACATGTAGCTAGAGTACTGTCTTAGTTCATTTGGGCTGCTGTGACAGAATACTATATATATTGGGTGGCATATAAACAACAGATTTTTTTTTTTTTTCTCACAGTTCTGGAGACTGGGAAGTTCAAGATCAAGGTGCTGACAGACTCAATGTCTGGTAAAGGCCTGCCTCCTGGTTTATAGGTCATCTTTTCTCTGTAACCTCAGATGGTGGAAGGAGTGAGGAAGCTCTCTGGAGGTCACTTTTATAAGGGCACTGATTCCATTCACAAGGGCTCCACTCTAATGATCTAATCACCTCTCAAAGGCCCTACCACCTAATACCATCACATTTGGGAGTAGGATTTCAACATATGAATTTTTAGGGGACATAAACATTCCATCTTAACAAGTACTCTTTCTAAAATATAAATCTGATTGTTTTACTCCTTAGACATATTTTGTAATGATTTTCCATTACCGAGAGCAAGGTTCTCAAACTCAAATGAAGCTGATTGAAGGTAATTAAATGGTGATTTTTTTTTGACATACCCTTTTTTTTTTTGCATATTGAGTAAAAGAGAATATTTTTTATTTCCATGAAGATGACTTTCTCTTACTTTTCTTGAAGTATATCTTTCTTTTTGTCTTTCATTTTCTTACTTTGAGTAAAAGAGAACAGCTTAGAAATACATTTCTCTACTGTAACAAAGACAGCAGCAAAAACATGATGAATGACATCTAACACTGGACATCATTCTAAGGATACAGAAGGAAATGCTGGGACTTTGGCAACTAGAGCATTTACCCAACCTGGAAGAGGATTCCCTGTGCAACCGCAACGAGTTTTGCCCTAGGAATGTGGGCCCAAGGAAGTCAGATTTTTGACTTTTCAAAAGAAGTCAGAAACCAGATTTTAAGTCTGAAATCTTCAGATGGTTGGTTTTGGACATGGAAAAATGTTGTGAGATCTGGAACCTCAAATGATGAAATTATGGGTCTCTCTCTATTGGCTAGATTAGGGAACTGAGGATCAGTAAGGTCAAGAGACAGGTCTGAGTTCATGCCTTTACTTAGGGGCAGTGTCAGGCCTAGAATGTTGATCTTTCAACTCCTGTACTAATGTTCTTTTTATTATACCAGGCTAGCTCCAATTTGTTACTGGAAAAAAAGCAAACGCACATATACATACACACACACAAACATGAACAAGCTAATACTAAGGATTCATTCAAGTAAGTGAGTTAATGGAAAACTCTTGACCCTTTCGGACGTTTCTACTAACAGAATCCAGGCACTAATCACCTCACTCCTGTAGTACTGAGATACTAGACTTTCTGCTCCCCAGTCCTTTCTATATACTATGATCAGATTAACATTTTAAAAAAGATCAATTGTATTACTTTCTTGTACAAGAATCTAATATTGCTTCAGTTGCTGTCATATCAAGTCTAAACCCTGCTGAGCTTTCAAGACCCACAGAAATTTGCTATCTCTTATTTCTCATTACTCTCTGAAATACATCTTCCTTTGATGTTTCACTGTCCCCTGTATTCTTTGTCATAACACCAGTGATAACACCAGTACATCTTTGATCCTGTTACTATATTACTTCTTCTAGAATAGCCTGTTTTCTTCTGTCTTCTTAATCGTTTTTCATAGTCGAACTCATTAAGACAGCTTCTGAGTTCTACTCACCTCTCATTTTTGTGGTATCTACTACTACTTGGATTTCAGATCTCTTTGAGTGATGTAGTTCTATTCACTCAGTGTTTCATATTTCTTTTTGGCATTCAGTAAATACTTGTTTGTAGATGTTACAAAGTCACTACAGATTTAGGTCATGTTCCTACTCTTAACAACAGTATCCTACAGTGATAATGGAAATGTTTTAATAGAGTTTTCAAGCAGCAGCCTGTGGGCCAAATATACCATGTAGATGGAGTTTGTTAAGGAAATTTTAGAAATTGGAATTAGTTGTCAACACTTAAATATCAAGAAATTTCTGATGAAAATATGCTTTATAGCCGAGTAGTGGCTTACGCCTATAATCCCAGCACTTTGGGAGGCCAAGGCAGACGTGTCACTTGAGGCCAGGAGTTCAAGACCAGAGTGGCTAACATGGCAACATGAGTACTTTGTACTCAAAGTACAAAAATTAGCCTTTAGTCCAAACTATTCAGGAGGCTGAGGCATGAGAATCACGTGAACCCGGGAGGTGGAGATTGCAGTGAGCCAAGATAGAGCCACTGCATTCCAGCCTGGGCGGCAGAGCAAGGCTCTGTCTCAAAAAAATAAAAAATGTACAGTCCTTTAGGCTGCATTTCCATTAAACAGTCATCTGTAGTTGTCTTTTAGACAGGGTATGAGGTCCTCCTAGTTTTCATCACTTCCTATTATCTTATGTCTTTCAAATTTCACTCATTAAAACTCCTGTTTATCTGGTTCCTGGAGGTATCTGAATTGCTAAAGATTTAATTATGTTCAAAATTGTTGTAAAGTTGGATTTATGTTACTTTTTGAAAACGAATATTTTAAAATTAAGAAGTTAATTATGAAAATTTAATCATACAAGTAGTCAAGAGCACAGTTAACTACTTATGATCTATATAGTTAGTAATCATGGTTAAACTGAATTTTTAATTAATTAGAATGATATAAGAAATCATAGAGATATGGGATAGATTCTCTGCTCTCCCTTGAACTGTGTATAGCCTTTGGCAAGTTACTTTAGCTCTTTTATGTCCTCATTTTATATATACCCTTAAAATATTATCATTATCATTCATTAAGAACCACAGAATAAATTCCAAATGAAGGAAATGAGCGGCCTATTTTGTAAGGAACTAATACAAATTTTAGTATGGAAACTTTCAATCTCAGTTACCTCATAAGGACTTCACTAGCCCAAACTAAGATCTGTTGAATTTTTTCTTTCCTTATTTTTGGCCTTGCAGCATTAAATAAATTTTATAGGGAAAATGATGGCATTCCATTTTTAAAAGTCATAGTATAATAATAGGGCCACTATATTTTTTCTAAGGAATACTATTTTTTATGTCAGCATTTTATAATATGTAAGAGTTCTATAACATTATTTAATTATATGCAAAAGAATTACATAAATGATGCATAATTTTAAAATTTTAAAATAATTACATTAAAAAAATTTTAATGACATAAAAAAGAATTTTACAAAATAATTTCAGATAGCTAGTACATTCTCTTTGGAATTTTTTTTTTCCTAGTCAGGGAAAAAAACAGGAATTGAACTTTTTTTTTGTGACTCAGTTTTTTTTAGAGATGTAAATTATTTATATATACTTACATGTATGCATATATTGTGTAATTTATATTTTTGACATTATAAAATATTTTCTGAACTTTAAGTTCTAGGGTACATGTACACAACGTGCAGGTTTGTTACATAGGTATATATGTGCCATGTTGGTTTGCTGTACCCATTAACATTAGGTATTTCTCCTAACGCTATCCCTCCTCCTGCCCTCCCACCCTACGACAGGCCCCCATGTGTGATGTTACCCGCCCTGTGTCCAAGTGTTCTCATTGTTCAGTTGCCATCTATGAGTGAGACTTGTGGTGTTTGGTTTTCTGTCCTTGTGATAGTTTGCTCAGAATGATGGTTTCCAGCTTCATCCATATCCCTGCAAAGGGAATGAACTCATCCTTTTTTATGGCTGCATAGTATTCCATGATGTGTATTTGCCACATTTTCTTAATCCAGTCTATCATTGATGGACATTTGGGTTGGTTCCAAGTATTTGCTGTTGTGAATAGTGCCGCTGTAAACATACGTGTGCATGTGTCTATAGTAGCATGATTTATAATCCTTTCGGTATATATTCNTGCTTTTGGTGTTTTAGTCATGAAGTGTTTGTCCATGCCTTTGTACTAAGTGGTATTGCCTATGTTTTCTTCTAGAGTTTTTATGCTTTTAGGTCTAACATTTAAGTCTTTAATCCATCTTGAATTAATTTTTGTACAAGGTGTAAGGAAGGGATCATTTCATCTTTCTACATATGGCTAATGAGTTTTCCCAGGACAATTTATTAAATATGGAATCCTTTCCCTGTTTCTGTCTGGTTTGTCAAAGATCAGATGATTGTAGTTGTATGGTACTATTTCTAAGGGCTCTGTTCTGTTCCATTGGTCTATATCTCTGTTTTGGTACCAGTACCAGGGTATTTGGGTTACTGTAGCCTTGTAGTATAGTTTGAAGTCAGGTAGTATGATGCCTCCAGCTTTGTTCTTTTTGGTTAGGACTGTCATGGCAAGGCGGGCTCTTTTTGGTTCCATATGAACTTTAAAATAGTTTTTTTCCCAATTCTATGAAGAAAGTCATTGGTAGCTTAATGGGGATGGCATTGAATCTATAAATTACCTTGCACAGTATGGCCATTTTCAGGATATTGATTCTTCCTATCCATGAGCATGGAATGTTCTTCCATTTGTTTGTGTCCTCTTTTATTTCATTGACCAGTGGTTTGCAGTTCTCCTTGAAGGGGTCCTCCACATCCCTTATAATTTGGATTCCTAGGTATCTTATGCTCTTTGTAGCAATTGTGAATGAGGGTTCACTCATGATTTGGCTCTCTGTTTTTCTGTTATTGGTGTATAGGAATGCTTGTGATTTTTGCACATTGATTTTGTATCCTGAGACTTTACTGAAGTTACTTATCAGCTTAAGGAGATTTTGGGCTGAGACAATGGGGTTTTCTAACTACACAATCATGTCATCTGCAAACAGAGACAATATGACTTCCTCTCTTCCTATTTGAATACCCTTTATTTCTCTTTTACACATACTTTTAAATTACTGGCTAAATTATCTCTATTTTATTTATTTAAATGATTTATTTATTATTGTTTAGATTACTGACTTCCTCTTTTCCTAATTGAATACCCTTTATTTCTTTCTCTTGCCTGATTGCCCTGGCCAGATCTTCCAACAGTATGTTGAATAGGAGTGTTCAGAGAGGGTATCCCTGTCTTGTGCCAGTTTTCAAAGGGAATGCTTCCAGTTTTTGCCCATTTAAAATATTGGCTGTGAGTTTGTCATAAATAGCTCTTATTATTTTGAGATACTTCCCATCGATACCTAGTTTATTGAGAGTTTTTAGCATGAAGGGCTGTTGAATTTTGTCAAAGGCCTTTTCTGCATCTATTGCGATAATCATGTGGTTTTTGTCTTTGATTCTGTTTATATGATGGATTACCTTTATTAATTTATGTATGTTGAACCAGTCTTTCATCCCAGGGATGAAGCCAACTTGATCAAGGTGGATAAGCTTTTGATGTGCTGTTGGATTCGGTTTGCCAGTATTTCATTGAGGATTTTGCATTAATGTTCATCAGGGATATTGGTCTAAAATTCTCTTTTTTTTTTTGTTGGGTCTCTGTCAGGCTTTAGTATCAGGATGATACTGCCCTCATAAAATGAGTTAGGGAGGATTCCTTCCTTTTCTATTGATTGGAATAGTTTCAGAAGAAATGGTACCAGATCCTGTTTGTAGTTCTGGTGGAATTTGATCTGGTTCTGGACTTTTTTTGGTTGGTAGGCTATTAATTATTGCCTCAATTTCAGAGCCTGTTACTGGTCTATTCAGGGATTCAACTTCTTCCTGGTTTAGTCTTGGGAGGGTGTATGTGTCCAGGAATTTATCCATTTCTTCTAGATTTTCTAGTTTATTTGCCTAGAGGTGTTTATAGTATTCTCTGATGGTAGTTTATATTTCTGTGAGATCGGTGGTGATATCCCCTTCATCATTTTTTATTGCGTCTGTTTGATTCTGCTCTCTTTTCTTATTAGTCTTGCTAGTGTTCTATCAATTTTGTTGATCTTTTCAAAAAACCAGCCTATGGATTCATTGATTTTTTTGTAGGGTTTTTTGTGTCTCTATGTCCTTCAGTTCTGCTCTGATCTTAGTTATATCTTGCCTTCTGCTAGCTTTTGAATAGTTATTTCTTGCCTTCTTCTAGCTTTTGAATGTGTTTGCCCTTGCTTCTCTAGTTCTTTTAACTGTGATGTTAGAATGTTGATTTTAGATGTTTCCTGCTTTCTCTTGTGAGCATTTTGTGCTATATATTTCCCTCTACACACTGCTTTAAATGTGTCCCAGAGGTTCTGGTATGTTGTGTCTTTGTTCTCATTGGTTTCAAAGAACATCTTTATTTCTGCCTTCATTTTTTTGATTTACCTAGTAGTCATTCAGGAGCACATTGTTCAGTTTCTATGTAGTTGTGCGGTTTTGCGTGAGTTTCTTAATCCTGAGTTGTAGTTTGATTGCACTGTGGTCTGAGAGTTTGTTGTGATTTTGTTCTAGGAATTGAACTTTAAAAAAAAAAATGCCTTCAGAGCTGTGAGAAACACATACCATGAAAGATATTTTTTCACAAGAAATTTGTCAGATTTTAAAAACAATTTTTTAACTCTTCTGAAAATTATCCCCATTTGAAGATTGTTCAAGTAACTTCATGAAAGATGAAACGGATCATTACAAAAACGCAAAACTTACATTGATGTAGTTATGATTCAGAGAAATAAAAGTGTTGGTTTGTTTTTAATATTATAAGCTATATTTGGTGTCAGAAATACAGTTAAAGCAAAGAAAAAATTGTATGAACTGATGGTTTTCCTTTAGTTGCAGAAATGCATTTCTAGGAATGGTGGTGTGGTCTTAAGCTCTAATAAAAACTGTCCAGTGTGTCATATTTCTGGCTTTACTGTGTTGTGTACAAAGCACTGTCAGTCAAATCAGCAACACAAGACTACGATATTAGGCATAATAAACAGTGACAAAGTAAGTAGTGCAAGTAGTCATATTTTCTGGTTTTGAAATGCTTAAACTCTAGTAGATAAAGAATAATAGAAAATGAATGATAAAAAAGGACATAATTTAGATTGTCAAAAGAAAACACAGAGCCCTAAGAATTGAAATAAGAGGACAGATTATATTTACCTTTTCAGCACCTAGTACGGCTTCTTGGACGTGTATAAGTACTCATTACTTAAAATGATCTGGAACTTTTTTCTAGAATTTATTATTTATTCAGTAAAACACTTATTGAAAGCTAAAGTGTGTATTCAGCATTGTACTACCCTTGAGATACTATGCAGACTGCTTCCTGGTACCTTTCATTGTGATTTTTTTTTTTAATCACATATTCAGATACATAGACGGTTGTTACCTAGTACAACTAGCTAACGTGTTTGGATTATAAATTCATTTTTGAAGAGCTTACATCTATATAAAAGAAGGTACAGACAGTCCTTCGCACAGTTCTGATTAGCACAATATCTGTGTAACTTTCATTTAACTGAGCAAAGTTCAACTACCTATACAGAAGGAAGAGCCTGTGCTTGCAGACACACGTATATCTGGATTTATCTGAACTTTGGCATTTATTCTGGGCAAGTTATTCAGCTTCTGAATTCAGCTTTCTTATTACAGTCAGATAATAATATCTGTTTCACAAGGGAGTTGGAAATAGTACATAAAGTGATATCCATATAATTTTTAAAAATAATGTTATCTGTAGGTTTTTTTCCCCTAAATTTTATTTTAAATTCAGGCGGCACATATGCAGGTTTGTTACCTGGATAAATTGCATGATGCTGAGGTTTAGGATACAAATGATCCCATCACCCAGGTACTGAACACATTAAATAATACAGAGTAGTTTTTCAACCCCATGTAATTTTAAATTTCTGTTTCCAAAGCGAAAATAGAATCATTTTAGAAAACCTTATCTTGTATTCAGAGCTAAAACCAATCAAAGAATACAATGCTGTTTATTGTACTATTTTAACCAAACCATGTGGTGAATATTAAGTTATGGTAGCCAATTATATTTTCGGAAGATGATCACAATTGTCTCTTGCCCCACCTATTTTTTTAAAACTTCCTACCGCTCATTAAGAGTTGGGGTCTAATTCTCCTATTGAATCTGAGCACACTTATGTAACTAGTAGAATGCACAGCATGTGAGTTTCCTAGCTTAGGTCATAAAAGGCAATGCTGCTTCCACTCTGATTGTTGGAATACCAGCCTGCTTGGAGCCCTGAGAAATCCGAGTACCTGGAGGCTGCTTTGTCAGGAAGCTAAGCCTTGTAGGAAGGTCCCAAGTCTCAGGTATCAGATTTCAGATCAGAAATACTAGTCTTCGAATCCTTTCATGCCAGTCACCAGCCATGTGAGTGAATGAACGGTTAGATGATTCACATCATGCCAGCTTCAGCCATTGAGTCACTCCCAGTCACCCCTAGCCTTTGAGACTCTGCATCAAGGCCTTGGATTTTGTGAAGTAGAGACTAGCCCTTTGTGATTCCTGGTTCACAGAATCTATGAGCATAATAAAATGGCTTTTGTTTTATGCCAGTAAATTTGGGGTGGTTTGTTTTATAAAAACAGTAGCTGAAACAGTTATAAAACTTAAAAGATATATTTTCTCAGTGAGCAATAGATTGCTGTTAAAATTTATCAAAGTAGGAACTACCTGCTGAATAAATGTTAACTGAGCTTTTCTTTCATTTCAAAAGAAATAGCCTAAAAAGAAGTTTGCCTAGAGAAATTTGGTTTCTCTACTTGTTCTTTGTTCTGACATTAATTGTCTTGAAGAGATATTAATTGACTGTTCTAGCAGCCAGGAAAGAAATACATATGTTTAAAGAGTGCTGTGGGTTTTAACATAGCTTTATGATAATTTTTTTTACCAGTTTGGCTAATGAAAAATGTCAATTAGTACTTTTAAATTAATAAGAATAGTTTCTACAAAAGTTTAGTATTTTTATTAACACAGGAGCCTAATAAAACTTTGTAGGAAAAAAGGAATATCTGTACTGATCTCTCCAACTGAAAATTGTTATCCCTGATACTAATTTAATGTTAATGTAAAATATTAGCATCATCAGTAGTATATTTGGCAGTTGTTTTGAGTCATATCTTTCCTGTCACTTCTTAGAAGACAGTGGATTTTCTAGGTTGATCACAGTTGAATAAAATTACAGCTCTGTCATAAAATTATCAAGGGATTTCTGTTATGTAGTACATATTATGATTTCCTAAAATAATATAATAATTATAATAATGGGCACTTTTTATTAAGATGGTTGCCATGGCTGGGCGTGGTGTGCTCATGCCTATAATCCTAACACGTTGGGAAGCTGAGGCAGGAGGATGGCTTGAGCTCAGGAAGTTGAGACCAGCCTGGGAAACATAGAAAGACTGTGTCCAAAAAAATAAAATTAGCTGGGCTTGGTAGTCAGCACCTGTGGCCCCAGCTATTCAGTTTGCTGAGGTGGGAGGATCGCTTAAGCCCAGGAGGTTAAGGTTGCAGTGAGCCATTATTGTGCCACTGCACTCCAGCCTGGGTGACAGAGTGAGACCCTGTCTCAAAAAAAAAAAAAATTTATTGCTGTGAGTGCCAGGAACCAAAGCATTGTAGGCCTGTCACATACAGACACAATGTATGTGTGTCACAGAGAGAGCCTAATCACATACAGACATAATTCTTGAACTTTATCGGAAAAGGTCTTTAGGTATTGCGTGAAATAAAATTTTACAAATTGTATTTTGCTCTTGTTTATTATAGTTTAATATTGTAGCTGTGAAGATCATCTGTCAGACTCTTCACCCTCTAATCAAACATAATAAGTAAGACTAGAGTGTTTCTAGTTCAGACTAAAATAGATTTTTAATTCCATTTAAGAATGAACGAGGCCGGGCGCAGTGGCTCATGCCTATAATCCCAGTACTTTGGGAGGCCTACGCAAGTGGTTCACTTGAGGTCAGGAGTTCAAGACCAGCCTGGTCAACATGGTGAAACCCCGTCTCTACTAAAAATACAAAAAATTAGCTGGGCGTGGTGGCAGGTGTCTGTAATTCCAGCTACTAGGGGGGCTGAGGCAGAAGAATCCCTTGAACCCAGGAGGTGGAGGTTGCAGTGAGCCAAGATCGCGCCATTGCGCTCCAGCCTGGGCAACATGAGTGAAACTTTGTCTAAATAAATAAAAAAGAATGAAAAATGACAGCTCAGAAAATTATTATCACATTTCTAAAATAATTAGAGAAGATGACTTAGAGGGAAACAAAGTCACTATTTTTAGTATAGCCCGTTTTAATAAAATTATTTCTTAAGACAGTTTGTGTCATAATTTCTAAGAAAACATGCAAGTGCAAGTAACTCAAAAGTAATGTAGGTTTTCAGGATTTACTAAATTTTCACTATAGTGAGTAGCGTGAGTATCCTAGAATAATTTCCTGTCCTAGAGGAATTTTCAGTCTAATAGTAGAACTATACAGATAGGGTTTTATTTACCTAGAACTATAAAACTAGCAAAATGAAAAATACAGAAAAAATAGAACTGTATAAAATTCTACAAAAATAATTTCATAAATAGATTACAAGCGTATTGATGAAGTTAAGTTTTGGGATTTAACCACTTGGTGTAGAGTTCAAACTGCTTGACTCACACATAGGACAGGTTGATTACATTCATATAAGCCCTTATATTTTATGAAATTTTATAATTAATTATAATTAACCTGGAATGAAAGAGATATATCTAGTGGATAGATGTGTGCGTAACTGGTGAATAGGCACAGAGTTACAATGTCATTGGAACCTGGAGAGTCATACTGGGTGCAAAGCCGATGTGTATGAATAGGTATGACCACATGTTAAAGTAATAAATTAATGAATTAAGGTAGAAGTTAGGTATGTAACATTTATGAAATTTAGTTTGGAGTTTTCATTAAATAGAATAGTTTTTAGCTCTTTTGTTTCTCTTCAAATATTAGAAATATTTTTAATTTTCCAAGTACTGCATGAATTGCCTTTGAAATATTGCGCACATGCACCCTGAACAGTTACTTTTTTGCTCAGGTATTTCTTTTTCAGATCATGTGTACATAATGTGTATTCACAAAACATATTTAGTATTTAGGTACATTCCTGTTAGATCTTGCTTCTGTAGAACTTAATCGTGGAAACTAATTTATCAAAGTAGCCCGTTCACATTAGCTTCATATTCTTTTTGATTTTCAATTTTATTGGGACCAAGTAATAATTATGAAGATAGTGATAAATGATTAAACTTTAAATACTTTTTCTAAGCTCTCAGTTTTCTTAATTTTTTTTCTAGTTTATATCTTAACAGCAAGCATCTGTAGCAGCAGTAACAATGAAGAGAGGCATGATTTTTATTTCATATCATTAGAAGTCAGTGAAATGGGGAATAACTGGAGAATTAGATTATAATACAGTAGTCTCCCTTTATCCACAGGCGATATGTTCCAAGATCAAGAGGCGTGATTTTTGTACTTAAACTTTTTTAGCTTGCTAAGAAATAAGATAATTTGAATGGTGACTGAATATGTGATAATTAGACAAGGTAGCCCTTTTTTTACTGTAGATATGTCACCCACCCATGAAAATGGGACAGCTTATTTAATTCTCAGCAATGACAAAATTCTAAAATATGTTGGAATAAATTTAACATTAAAGAATCTATATAAAAATAGAAAATTTCATGTTTATCAAGGTATAAACAAAATATGGGAGCCTAGAAAAGGAAGGTTCCTCTGACTGCAGGAATACAGAAAGCTTCATGTAAGACTTGGCATAGTATTTGACTTTGTCAAGTAAGTAGCCATGCTATATGTGGAAAATGCACAGAAAGGAATTTTAGAAAATAATTAATTCTCACAGTTGTAAAAATGGAGGTATGCTTGGGAAAAAGCCAGTAATGTAGTGGGACTGACATACATGATGTGTGAGAAAGTAATGGGAGATGAGGACATAATGTGAGTTGTAAAAGTTTCTAATTGGTTTAGGACCAGCTCTGGTAAACAGAAAAAAAAAAAAAAAAAAAGAAAAGAAAGAAAAGAAAAGTAGGAAGCTGAAATACAACATAGTAAAACTGAAAATATTATAATTTTTAAACACAGATCTTTCCACTTGACATGCTAACAGAAACTACTATTCCTACTTCATTAGACAAGCTTTTAAAAGTATCTTCATTCTGTCAGATACTAAGCCCTTTAGGTAAGTAAAATATAATATTCAAGAGAGATTGCTATTATTTCCAGCTGCTAAGCCAGGTGCCCCAAATTGACTTAATGCCATTCATTTTGAGATAAACTTGAAATTCTTCCATTCACACATTGACTGTATTCTAGGTACTTGAAAACCACATTAGCACAGACATAATTTTGTTTTTTAGATTTGATGTGGATAATGATGCTTTTAAAGTAAAGCTTTGTTACTAGATAGTTGTGTGAAAGTTATAAATACAGAACAAAATTGAGTGACATTTGAAGTGAGGTAAAAATGTCTTGAACCTTTATAAGCTCAGTTAGCAGTTCTTATGTACTTGTCTCCTGTCGGTTTTATCATCAACAATGGTATAATTGTCCAAAGATAACAAACATGTATCTATCTATATACCCATGTATGTACTTACTAGCATATAGTAAAGTGATAGAATTCATTAACATTTAAAAGTACAATGTTTTAGATCCAGTAACCTTGAAAATAAAGCTACCATTTCTGAATAATATTGTGAGGAAGATAAACTGAAAAATGCCACCACAAATAACATAAAGAATTTCACGACTTCCTAGTTTAAGATGACACTGTCTTGAGATTGGTTCTTTGGGACCATCCTTTCTTCACAGTCAAGTATATTCTTTGATGATGGTGATGATCTTAAGTACTTTTATGGTCAAATTATTTAAATATTAAAACAGCATCACTTTCCTCCTTAGTTTTTCTTAGATTGGTGTTAAGAAAAGAGAGGAAGTGATAGCTAAAAATTTAGGTCTTATGAAAACTTTTCCGTTGCAGCAAGTAATTACAGACCAGTAAGTAATTTGTTTCTGGTTTGTAGAAGAGAGAGATTGGAGTATAAAGAGCCTCTGGTGCCTAAGATAAAAAGAATAAAAAGGCTTGGCAAAGTTTGAAGGTTTTAGTGGGAAAGTATAGCTGTCTGTCTTTAACAGGTACTTTTGAGAAATGTGAGGAATGATGGTTAGCTGTTCACGGTTACCACAAGTTGCATCAGGTTTTATCCAAATGTAACAAAGCCTAAAATGTGACAGTTCTTTATATTGATAGGAAGATAAAGCAAGTGGTCTGTCCAACTGGATAAAAGAAGGAAGGACAGAAGGAAAGAGCATACCATCCTAATATTATGAAGGGCATACATATATTATTCAGGAAGAGAAGAGGCTGTGTGCACAACTGGGGTACACTAATTTTAAAGGGGCAGATGGAGAAGGAAGATCTATTGAAGAAGACCAAAAACAAGTGTTGAGACTGATGTTTCTAAGTTAAGAGGTGTTTCAGAGATGGAAAAACAGTCTGTTGCTACAGAGATATCAAATAAGAGGACTGAGAAAAATTCATTGGCTTTGTCAAGGTATCATTTAAGACCTTTGACAGAGTGATTTTGATAGGCTTTTAGAGGACATGGTTAGATCAGGTTTTAAGGAGTGGTTGAGTGGGTAAGAAGTGGGAGACTCAAAATTAATGACCAAGTCAACTTTGCTTTAACCCTTTGAAGATGTCACATATTTCACAAGACAAGCTAGACCATATGTTGATATATAGGAAAGGAATTGTTTTAAGAAAAAATTTTATTTTATTTGTTAATACTTCTCCATTTCTATCTCTGCTTACTGCCTCATTACCAGCCAGAGGCTGACAAATTTTCATTAGAACAATTTCAATGTTTTTAAGGAAATATAAAATACAGGTCTCTGAAATTACACAAAAAGTAACTTGTATGCTAAGGATTTGCTCCTGAAATTTACTGTCATGGTTTGAAGGGATACAAAAATAATATCCTCTGTTTCTCACCCAAGTTTAGAACCACTGGAGATATAAGCAGATGAGTCGTCTGCTACAATTTAAAATATCTGCTTTGAAATTGATAAAGTCTAGAGTTAAGGCCTCTATTTGTAGACTCATAATGGAATTACTCACAATTTACTGCTGAATTATCCATATTTACTCATTTTGTCACTGGTACACCTGGACAGCCACAGGTGTAGAACAGAAAATTCTTGTTCCTTCTGAAAGAACAGGAATGCAGGAGGGGTTGAGCTCTACATGTCCAGTAGTCCTTCTCAGCCTTAATCAGATAAATCAGATAAATCTTTCCTCTTCTGGAGAATGGAAACTTTCATATTGTTTCGGCTTAGCAGGGCAACTAACCTTTAAGGAACTGCCAGGTGTCCAGTTTTAGTATATCAATGAATATCCGCAATTATCTGAAAAGGCTGTTAAAATACTCACCTGTTTTCTGATGACTATGTATTTATTGAGACTAAATTTTCTTCATTTATTCAAACCAAAACAGCACATTAACCAAGATTGAATACAGAAGTAGATACGAGAGTCCAGTTATCTTCTGTTAAACCACATTATGGAGATTTCTTCCCCCCCCCGCTTTTTTTTTTAAAGAGATAGGATCTTGCTCTGCCGCCCAGGCTAGAGTGCAGTGGAGCAATCCTAGCTCACTGTAGACTCAAACTCCATAGGTTTAAGTGATCCTCCCACTGCAGCCTCCTGAGTAGCTGGGAATACAGGTACGTGCCACCATATGCAGCTAATTTTTTTACTTTTATTTTTCTTAGAGACGAGGACTCACTTTGTTGCCCAGGCTGGTATCAAACTCCTGGCCTCAAGTGATTCTTGTACCTTGGCCTCCCCAAGTGATGGGATTACAGGCATGAGCCACTGGGCCTGGGTGAAATTTCTAAAAATGTAAAACAATGCCTTATGTAAGTGACAGGTGGATGGGTGTGGCAAACCACCATGGCACATGTATACCTATGTAACAAAACTGCATGTTCTGCACATGTAAGCCAGAACTTAAAGTATATTAAAAACAAAACAAAAACAATGCCATTCTTCTTGCTAAATTTTTTTGTTAGGAAATAGTATTTTTTTTCATTAAAATGCTAGTTATGTTAATATGCAATAGGTTTATAATTGTTACAGTAAATTACTAAATAAATTGAAAGAAGTTTCAGTTTTGATTTTTTAATATGTTAAATTTCTATAGCAATAATATAAACAAAAGCTCTTTGGGATTCTCAATAACTTTTAATAGTGTAAAGAGGTTTTGAGAATCTGTGATCTAGAGGAATTCACATATAATTTAGGAAGAAAACATAGCTTTATAATCCAAAATATGCATGTTAGGGCTTAAAACAGTACTTTGATGTGAAGTATTTTTTAAATGACAGTGTAAGTTTTGTAGTTATCACAGTTTGTATTATTTGGAATTTTTCATATTCATATTATTTTGAAATTTTTCTAAAACTTTTTTTATGTCTTTAATGTACAACAGAGGAAGTGAACAATGAAATAAAATGTTTGCAAAACTATATAATTTTTTTGTGAACATTTAATTTTTCTAGGCCGTAGATGCTTTCCTGAACAAGCTCAATAAGTTATAAGAATATGGAAAAAAGATGTTCATTGATAATCTTTGGAATATTCCTGGTATCTTACACCTAACAGAATCAATATTTCATATCTGAGTTAAGTGAACAAAGTGTATTTAAAATTTTTTTTTGATAGTACAGTCTAATGCCATTTTGGAATGTATGTGGAGGTTAATTTGCTATTATAGGAAGCTCTCCAGTTTAGTGGTACCTGTTTATCCTTTTATCATGTAACATATGGTGGTCATAAGGTTGGTGAGTTTCTGATTTTTCTCTTTTTTTTCTTTAAGCAGACAGTCTCAGTGATACCTTGAAGAAGCTGAAGATAACAGCTGTTGACAGGACTGAGGATAGTTTAGAAGGATGCTTGGATTGTCTGCTTCAAGCCCTGGCTCAAAATAGTAAGTTTCATTATGTTTACTCAAATTCCAAAGAGGAAAATCAAGTCAGTAGTCATTCAGAAACTGGTATGTAGTTAAGCACATAACTTTGTATTCATATAACTTGAATTCTTTTGAATCATATCCCTGAATACTGAGATTGTTTTACGTGTTCTACCCTCCTACTTACCCTCCACGCCCCCACAAGATCCTCAAAGCCAAGTTGATAGGCAAAGAAAGGAGGAATTGATGGGTAGTGATGACATTAATACCAGTCCCAGAGAGAGGCCATTGTTTCATTTCTAACAGTCAAGCATCATAGTTGTTTTCTTAACACCTACGTCTGTACTTTAAAATAGACTGTTTTATATGTCGGGAGAGTGGGGAGGGATAGAGAGGAGAAACAGAGGGGGAGCTTAAAACACTTAACTTTTTTTGGGATCTTATATTTTAAAATAATTGTACCTTAAAATCATATGTATGCATAGATAAATTTGGAAGGAGCCATTAGTGGTCATCAAAAATCTTTTGAAATTGGGGTAAGATTTCATCTTTAATGTGATAAATAATGCTAGAGATAGAAACTGTACAATTCTTCATTGACTAACACTTTGTATTGCATTTTATTTATCCTATTTCTATGCACTAATTTCTGTATTATCACCATCAGTATAGAGTGATTTTCATTTGTTATGTTAATTCTACTTGGTTGTGCTGTGGTTTGTTCTGTACTTGTTTTTAATTATGCTCTTGTCCTATCCTGAAACTAATTATGTAGCTGACAAAGAATCAAGGGGAAAGTATATATTGTTAAGGTTTTAATTGTAAGGTTTCAACACTTGTTGATGTATGTGTTTTTTATTTTTTAGTAAATCTTGATTAGAAAAATCTAAAATAATTGCAGTACTTTTCATCAAAAAAGCACATTTAAGAGCTAGCTTTTAAAATTGTTTTTCAGTAATTATTTTGAGGTTATAACTGTCATGCTGTTTAATCTTAGAGATAACAGGAAGAGATTTGAAACAAGGAGTTCAATAAGAGCATCTGGGTAAGGCTCAAAATGGTAAAGAAAAAAGACAGGAAAGCAGAATGTCTAAGACTGCTATCCATTTTAGTAGACATATGTGGCTATTTAAATTTAATACAAGTAAATAAAATTTAAAAGTAAGTTCCTTAGTCTTACTTCTCAGTAGCTGTATTTGGCAGATAACCACCCTCTTGGGAATCACAGATATAAAATATTCCCATGATCATAGAAAATTCTTATGGATAGCACTGGTCTAAAAACTGGAAAGAACCACACGATGACCTAATTTTTTTTTACATGTGCCTGTAATAGGCAGCTTTACACAGTAACGTAATTAGCCTAAGTAAATTGAGTATCTCAGGTATATTTTTTTGAGCAGTTTTTTATTATAACCTTTGTCTGTTTTCAACGACACTTTTTTTCTCTGTTAGACAGTAAACTTTTAAATAGACTGTTTGCTTTAGGGTCATATTCTTGGTCATCTTTAGAGGTTGCCCATTTGTCTCCTAGAGAAACTAGAAGACAAAGAGATGAAGGGAAATGAAGAAAAAAGGGAGTAAAAAGTTTATAATTTTCAAAAGAACAGATTTAAGAAACACTGAGAAATTCATAATCATTAGATTAAATTAGCTTAGATTAGAATAAGCCCATTGCAGGCTTATTCACCGTACCTTTTGTTGAAAATGGTCTTGAAATTGTATATCACAAAATGTTAAGGCCACGTAACCACAAGGTATTAAAACAATAAACTCTCACCAATTTAATGACGTCCCAGAAAGGGAACAAAAGGAATGTCTTGTTAAGAATCTGAAACAAAATTTATAAATGTCCTCATGCCTAAGACTACTGACAAAAAAGAATTGGACTTTGGAAGAAGGAGTTCATGCAGATGTTCAGTCTTTGATTTAGGAGTTACTCCTGTCATTGGATCACTTACTGTATGTTTAGCACTGGGCTGGGGATTATAGCCACTATCTAATCTTTCTTATAGTCCCATGAGGTAGGTATTATTATCACCATTTAAAGGATGAAGTAACAAATTAATAAGCTTATTTGCCTTGCTCTGGAAGAAGTCAGAGTTTGGATTTGAACTCTTGATTTACAAAATAAAAAATTGTAATCTGAGTAAAGTGAAGCTTTTTGCTGAGTTCATGTAATGTGAAATTGTTCCAAGAAGCTAGGTTTTCACATTGTGTTTAAAATTTTGTTTTTTCTTTAAAATAGATCCAAATATTTATTAAAGCAGATAAGCCTTTTTTCTTGAACTATAAAGTGATCTATGTATTTTATAGGCATTTATTAGCATACTTTATAAAGTTAGCATATAGCTTTTAACAAGAAAAGTAAAATATATTAGTGAGATGTTAATTTTCTACAGTTCTTCCTTGAATAAGGTGATTGAGCCATTGGTACTTCTGTCTTCCTAAATGTAAAATTATAAAACATTTAACTTAGAAGAATCTGTACTTGCTTTTTTAAACAACAACAGCAACAACAACAAAAACACAGAGAGCTTCTAGTTTCATATTTCTTCCTTAAAAGTGTCAGGTGTTTTAACTAAAAATAACACTGTTTCCACCACAGTTGCACCTGATCAGGAAAGAAAGATTTCTCCATTCTGTACAAATATAAGATGGTAATGTGTGTAATGGAAATATAAACAAAATTTGATTTTATAGTCTACTACCCTGTTATTGGAAAGGTTATCTCTGAAAGGAACAAAATAATGCTTTTGAAAGTTTTACACTGTGTGAATTTAGTGCATCTGAATTGCATATTACAAATGACTGTAATCTGAAATTAGAATTTTTACTTTGATGTATGGCTTTAGAGTGGTTTTCTTTTTTTACCATTGGCAGTATTTCTCTCTGTAACATTTATAGTATATGTGTCTATCTTAAGAGACAAGAAGTTTTGAATACTTACTAGATTTTATGAAAACATTTTGTTTAAGCAAGCATTTTGTGTAAATCTCTGATCTAAATTAATAAAAAGTCATTCATTCACTCATATAAATACATCAGATCTCAGTTTTAAAATGTTTTTGGTAAATGTGTGAAGGCTACCAGCCAATATAAATCAGCTTCTGTTTATTTTGGTCTCTTTTGATTCAGATTATAGTTAGAAGATTCTCAGTAAATGCTTATTTGATTGTAGTATGGTTACTCTATTTTATGCTTATTTGGAAATATAAAACAATAGACCACCTATTTTCATCCCTAAACATTAAGACAGGAATTGTCTTTGGAAAATGTGGCATCTAAATCATCTTGCAAGAGAAACTATTAAAGTCCCAAAGGCAAGAAAAATTAACCTATTTGTAATACAAATCCTATTCATTTTATTCCATTTTGTGGATGAGGACTGTTTGTGTTGCCAGGGGGACCATAAAGTGATGCCATACAGCTTTAAACTCTCTTCCTGAAGAAGTAAGCTGTCTTCCCCTGCCTCGTTCTCTCTTTTTTTTTCTCTCTCTTTAACTTAGTTTCTTGCTTGATGGCAATTCCCATTTCATATGAGAGTCATGTAATTGTTTATTTTTTATAGAACAACTCTGTGAGATACTGTGTGTTTACTTGTCTTCAAAGAAGAAAAACATTTAATGTCTAGTTCCACATCTCTAACTTTCTATCATAATATTCACTCACATGTTGAATTCTTGGTTTATTTTCTAGCCCTAAGGTAACTTGCTAGCCCTTATTCTTTTTTTTTTTTTTTTTTTTTTTTTT
>NW_016806329.1:926674-952192 GCF_001698545.2 Rhinopithecus bieti | reverse complement strand
TATTTTTTTGAGACGGAGTCTTGCTCTGCCGCCCAGGCTGGAGTGCAGTGGCCGGCTCTCAGCTCACTGCAAGCTCCGCCTCCCGGGTTCACGCCATTCTCCTGTCTCAGCCTCCCGAGTAGCTGGGACTACAGGCGCCCGCCTCGTCGCCCGGCTAGTTTTTTGTATTTTTTAGTAGAGACGGGGTTTCACCGTATTAGCCAGGATGGTCTCGATCTCCTGACCTCGTGATCCGCCCGTCTCGGCCTCCCAAAGTGCTGGGATTACAGGCTTGAGCCACCGCGCCCGGCCTGCTAGCCCTTATTCTTTATTTCATTTGTTGTATTGATTTTTGGCTCCCTTCTAGGCTACAATCCTAAGCATACATAATTATAGGCACACTTCATTTTATTGTGCTTTACTTTATTGAGCTTCAGAAATACTGTGCTTTTTACAAATTGAAGGTTTATGGCAACCCTGAGTTGAACAAGTCTTTCAGTGCCATTTTTCCAACAGCATGTGCTTACTTTGTGTCTCTGTGTCACATTATGGTAATTCTTGCAATGTTTCAGACATTATTATTATATCTACTTTGGTAATCTGTGACCAGTGATCTTTGATGTTACTATCGTGATTGTTTTGGGGTGCCGTTAACCATGCCCATATATGATGGTTAACTTAATTGATAAATGTGTCTGTCTGACTGCCCCACCAACTAGCTATGCCGTATCCTCTACTCCCCATCTCTATTCCTCTCCTCAGGCCTCCCTATTCCATGAGACACAATGTTTAATTTAGGCCAATTAATAATCCTACAGTGGCCTATAAGTGTTCCAGTGAAAGAAAGAGTCACATCTCTCTCACTTTATATCACAAGCTAGAAATGATTAAGCTTATTGAGAAAGGCATGTTGAAAGCAAAGATAGGCCAAAAGCTAGGCTTCTTGAGCCAGTTAGCCAAGTTGTGAATGCAAAGGAAAAGTTCTTGAAGGAAATTAAAAGTGCTACTCCACTGAATACATAAATGATAAGAAATTAAAGCAGCCTTATTGCTGATAGGAAGAAAGTTTGAGTGATCTGGTTAGAAGGTCATACTAGCCACAATATTCCCTTAAGCCATGTCCTAATCCAGAGCAGGGCTCTGATTGTCTTCAGTTCTGAGAAGGCTGAGAGGTGAGGAAACTGCGTAAGAAAAGTTGAATGCTAGCAGAGGTTGGGTCATGAGGTTTAAGGAAAGAAGTCATCTTCACAACACTAAAAGTGAAAGATGAAGCAGCAGCTGCTGATGGAGAAGCTGAAGCAAGTTACCCACAAGATCTAACTAAGATCATTGATGAAGGAGGCTATGCTAAACAACAGATTTTCGGTATAGATGAAACAGCTTCATATTGAAAGAGATGCTACCTAGGACTTTTATAACTAGGGTGGAGAGGTCAATGCCTGGCTTGAAAGGACAAGCTGACTCTCTTGTTAGGGGCTAATGCAGCTAGTGATTTTAAGTTGAAGCCAGTATTCATTTACCATTCTGAAAATCCTAGGGCCCTTAAGAATGATGTTAAATTTCTCTGCTGTTCTCTGAAGATGGAACAACAAAGCCTGGATGACAGCACATCTATTTACATCATGGTTTACTGAAGGTTTTAAGCCTACTGTTGAGACATACTGCTCAGAAAAAAAGATCCCTTTCAAAATATTACAGCTCATTGACAATGCACCTGGTCACCCAAGAGCTCTGACAGAGATGTACATGGAGATAAATCTTATTTTTGTGCCCGTTAACACAACATCCATGGATGAAGGAATAATTTCAAAGTCTTATTATATATATCATAAGGCTGTAGGTGACATAGATAGTGGTTTCTCTGGTGGATTTGGGCAAACTAAATTGAAAACATTCTGGGAAGGATTCACCATTCTAGATGCCATTAAGAATATTCGTGATTCATGGGAGGAGGTCAAAATATCAACTTTTTTTTTTTTATTATACTTTAAGTTCTAGAGTACATGTACACAACATGCAGGTTTGTTACATAGGTATACATGTGCCATGTTGGTGTACTGCACCCATTAACTTGTCATTTACATTAGGTATTTCTCCTAATGCTGTCCCCCTGCCAGCAGCCCACCCCACGACAGGCCCCTGTGTGTGATGTTTCCCACCCTGTGTCCAAGTGTTCTCATTGTTCAATTCCCACCTGTGAGTGAGAACATGTGGTGCTTGGTTTTCTGTCCTTGTGATAGTTTGCTCAGAGTGATGATTTCCAGCTTCATTCATATCCCTGCAAAGGAGATGAACTCATCCTTTTTTATGACTGCATAGTAGTCCATAGCGTATATGTGCCACATTTTCTTAATGCAGTCTATCATTGATGGACATTAGGGTTGGTTCCAAGTCTTTGCTGTTGTGAACAGTGCCGCAATAAACATACATGTGCACGCGTCTTTATAGTAGCATGAAAATATCAACATTAACAGGAGTTTGGAACAAGTTAATTCCCTCTCTTATGGATGACTTTGAGTAGTTCAAAACCAGTGGATGAAGTAACTGCAGATGTGGTAGAAACAGCAGGAAAACTAGAATTAGAAGTGGCACTTCAAGATGTGACCGAATTGCTGTAATCTCATGATAAAACTTGAGCAGATGAGGAGTCACTTCTTATAGATGAGAAAAGAAAGTGTTTTTTTGTTTTGTTTTTGTTTTTTGTTTTTTTGTTTTGTTTTGTTTTGAGACGGAGTCTTGCTCTGTCGCCCAGGCTGGAATGCAGTGACACAATCTCAGCTCAGTGCAACCTCCGCCTCCCAGGTTCAAGTGATTCTTTTGCTTCAGCCTCCTGAGTAGCTGGGACTAAAGGCGCGGGCCACCATGCCTGGCTAATTTTTGTATTTTTAGTAGAGATGGGGTTTCACCATATTGGCCAGGTTGGTCTCGAAACTTCTGACCTTGTGATCAACCCGCCTCTGCCTCCCAAAGTGCTGGGATTACAGGCGTGAGCCTCCGTGCCCGGCCTTGAAAGTGGTTTTTTGAGATGGAATCTGCTCCTGGTGAAGATGCTGTGAACATTGAAATGACACGAAGAATTTAGAATATTACATAAACTTAGTTGATAAAACGTTGACAGGGTTTGAAAGAATTGACTTCAGGCTTTAAAGAAGTTCTATAGGTGAAATGCTATCGAACAGCATTGCATGCTACAGGTGTCTTTTGTGAAAGGAAGAGTCTATCAGGATGATAAACTTGGTCTTATTTTAAGAAGCTGACATAGCCACCCTAACCTTCAGCAACCAGCACCCTGATTAGGTGGTGGTTAGTCAGCAACCTTCAGCATTGAGGAAAGACCCTCCAGCAGCAAAAAGATAAGACTTACTAAAGGCTCAGATGATTGCTATCATTTTTTAGCAATAAAATATTTTTAAAGCAAGCTGTGTACACTGTTTCTTTAGACATAATGCTCTTGCACACTCAGTAGACTACAGTACAGTGTAAACATAATTTTTTTTTTTTTTTTGAGACAGAGTCTTGCTGTGTCACCCAGGCTGGAGTGCAGTGGCATGATCTTGGCTCACTGCAACCTCCTCCTCCCATGTTCAAATGATTCTCCTGCCTCTGCCTCCTGAGTAGCTGAGATTACAGATGCCCACCACCACACCTGGCTAATTTTTTGTATTTTTAGTAGAGATGGGGCTTCCCCATGTTGGCCAGGCTGGTCTTAAACTCCTGACCTCAGGTGACCCACCTGCCTCAGCCTCCCAAAGTGCTGGGATTACAGGCATGAGCCACCATGCCCAGCCTGTAAACATAACATTTATATCTACTGGGAAACAACAACAAAAAAAATGGTGTGATTTGCTTTATAGGGATATTCACTTTATTGAAGTGATTTGAAACCAAACTCACAATATCTCTGAGGTATGCCTTTATGTACATAAGGTGTTAATCTAGATTACTCCATGAGTCTTCTCCAGCAGTAAAAACTTTTGTCGTCATTTGCTTTAGTCAGCTTTATGCATTTACTATTTTTGAACAGACTTACTTTCAGGTCTCAAAGTTACTTCCTAAGTAAAAGACTTCTTATTATCAACGGTTTTTTTTTGTTTCAGTGTTTGCAATCTCTGAACATATTCCTGCTGTTTTAGTAGAGATGAAAAATTATTATTTTATTCTTTCATAGTAGTATCATGAATAGATTTTTACCTTTTTATCTAAAGTTATCAAATGTTCCACAGAAGTAATGTATTTCTTTTGTGAACGGAATTCATTGGGGTTTTTTTTTTTTTAACCTCCTTTACATTTTTTCATATTATATGCCTCTTTTAGTGATTGTGTTCATTGTCCCTGAGGACTTAGCACTGGTGCTCCTTATGAACTACTGAAGATTCAGTTTTTACCAAATAAAGATAGCATTTGAAGAATATAGGGGATTCTCAACTAAAGTGTCAACTAAAAAGACATTGACAATTCCTGATGAGTTGAGACTCCTGGATTGCCATAGGATGGTGATGGCCTCCTAAATCTGTATCTTTCCATGCATTCTCTAAAAGTCCACACAGATCCACGAAGAGATAAAACCAACTAACAATATTCTGTGTCTTCAGCATAACTAGGAGACAGACTTCAGATTATTACGGAGATAAATAAATATCCAAATTTAGCCTACTCAGCTTCAGAGACCACTGCAGGGAGAGTTACGACTGCAGAGACCACATGGACAAGAGGAGAGGGAAATGGGGAACCAGGAGCCCAAGGGTAATAGCACACAATGAAAATTACCTTTAGAAGGAAAAATTCCTACCGTAGTAGGAAAATAGTATGATCTGGTCTTAGATTAGATTCTAACATTGGCTACTCAAAAGTACATGGGACTCCAGGTGACAGGTCAAGAAAGCACCACTTTGGGGATGGAGTTGTTCACCTTTATATACTTGGTGATGAAAAGAAAGAAGCAAGAGGGAGAAATGAAGTGTTCTGTAGAAATAAGGAAACCACAAAATCAGAAGACATACTGATCACCCCACTTTGGCCTCTGTTCAGAAGAGGGAGCATTTGAACTAAAAATCCTGGGTATTTATCCCAAATTGTTGCCTTTACTGCATTCAATTTTTATTACTAGTCAAGGAAAATAAAAAATTATACACTGAATAGGAAATTTCAGATAAGGTACATACATAGGTGCTACAAAAAAGAAAGCGGAAAATAAGAATCAAAACATTTTAGCTATTAAAATTTTTCAGTCTAAGCCATCTGTGAGGCAGTTATCATTACCAGAACCCTATGACCCATGTTAAATATTCTTAAATAAGCCTTTGCAGATACGAACAGAAGAAACCTTTAAGTTATAAATTCAGAAACTTAGAACCAAAGTAAACACCAGGAAGACGTGAAATTAGAGTTGACCAGAATAAATTGAAGAAAAGGAGAAAATTGTTTTAAAAATTAAGACTAAATTTCAGGGTACCCAAGGAAGAATAGAGGTGATTGAAAATTTAATAAGGGGCATTGGGGAAAGAGATGCAAGCAGGCAAATGAGAAGACAAAGGATCAGAGAAAAGATAATACAGAAGATAGTCAAAAAGATCCAACATACATGCAATTGGAATTCATAAGAAGGCAAACAAAATTGTGAAACAGAGATAGTATTTAGAAGTATAAGCTTTCTGAAAGTAAAGGAAGACCAGAATCTGTTTATTGAGAGGGCCCACCATATACTTGTGAACATTGATCTGAAACAGTCAACTGAAAGATATAGTGTAGGAAAACCTTTAGACTTTAAAGATGAAAACAAATACAGAGGAAAATATCCTCAAGACCTCCATGCAAAAATATTATTTACAAAGGAAAGAAAGGCCGGGCATGGTGACCCACACCTGTAATCCCAGCACTTTGGGAGGCCAAGGTGGGCGG
Source organism: Rhinopithecus bieti (assembly GCF_001698545.2). Classification (NCBI taxonomy): domain Eukaryota; kingdom Metazoa; phylum Chordata; class Mammalia; order Primates; family Cercopithecidae; genus Rhinopithecus; species Rhinopithecus bieti. The sequence continues at coordinate 946,315 of NW_016806329.1, read as the reverse complement.
ATCACTTGAGGACAGGAGTTCGAGACCAGCCTGGCCAATATGGCAAAACCTCACCTCTACTAAAAATACAAAAATTAGCTGAGTGAGGTCGTGCATGCCTGTAATCCTAGCTACGTGAGGCTGAGGCATGAGAATTGCTTGAGCCCAGGAGACGGAAGTTACAGTGAGCAGAGATTGCGTGACTGCACTCCAGCCTGGGCAGTAGAGCGAGACTCAGTCTCAAAAAAAAAAAAAAGGAAAGAAAGTCAGATTGGCATCAGACTTCCACAGAGCAATACAGAATTCAATAGTGGGGCAGTATTTTCAGGTAACTGAAGGAATAAGAATTTTATATTGAACCAAGCTGCCCCTTAAAAATTAAAGCTATAGAAGAATCCTGTTAAAGGTAAAAGAATCCAGGGAATACTGTACTCTTAGCCTTACAGAAGAATCTTCTTAAACTTGTACTGTTTAATACAGTAGTCACTCTTCAACATGGTTGTTGAGCATTTGAAATGAAGCTAGTCTAAATTGAGATGTGCTGTCATTTAAAAAACAGCAGATTTCAAAGACAGTATAAATTAAAAAATGTACAATACTCATTAGTAGTTTTAGAAATACTGATTACATATTAAATCTTATTTTAAAAATTTTGTGAAATATTTACAAATGCTTTGTTTCTCCTGAAGCTTTATAGGCCAGCATTTCTTGGATTGTGGGTACTAGCTGATCAAAGTGCTTTTAAGACTTGGGCCAGTCACTGTGATATGATGGAAAATGCAGGTTAGAAGAAAATAATAAGTAAATTAATATAATATAATATAATATATAATTGGGGTATTCAGTATAGGAAGAGAACTTTTTTAAAAAATTATTTTAAGTTCTGGAATACATGTGCAGGGCATGCAGATTTGTTATATAGGTAAATGTGTGCCATGGTAGTTTGCTGCACCTATCAATACATCATCTAGGTATTAAGCCCCACGTGCATTAGCTGTTTATCCTGATGTTCTNTTTTGTGAAATATTTACAAATGCTTTGTTTCTCCTGAAGCTTTATAGGCCAGCATTTCTTGGATTGTGGGTACTAGCTGATCAAAGTGCTTTTAAGACTTGGGCCAGTCACTGTGATATGATGGAAAATGCAGGTTAGAAGAAAATAATAAGTAAATTAATATAATATAATATAATATATAATTGGGGTATTCAGTATAGGAAGAGAACTTTTTTAAAAAATTATTTTAAGTTCTGGAATACATGTGCAGGGCATGCAGATTTGTTATATAGGTAAATGTGTGCCATGGTAGTTTGCTGCACCTATCAATACATCATCTAGGTATTAAGCCCCACGTGCATTAGCTGTTTATCCTGATGTTCTCCCTCCCCATAACCCCCTCTATAGACCCCAGTGTGTGGTGTTCCCCTGCCCATGTCCATGTGTTTTCTTTGTTCATGTTCCCACTTATAAGTGAGAACATGCAGTGTTTGGACTGCTGTTCCTGTGATAGTTTGCTGAGGATAATGGCTTCCAGCTCCATCCATGTCCCTACAAAGGACATGATCTCATTCCTTTTTATGGCTGCATAGTATTCCATGGTGTATATCTACCACATTTCCAGTCTGTCATTGATGGGCATTTGGTTCCATGTCTTTCTATTGTGAATAGTGCTGCAGTGAACATACTCGTGCATGTATCTTTATAATAGAATGACTTATATTCCTTTGGGTATATACCCAGTAATGGGATTGCTGGGTCAAATGATATTTCTGGTTCCAGATCTTTGAGGAATTGGCACACTGTCTTCCACAACAGTTGAACTAATTCACATTCCCACCAACAGTGTAAAAGTGTTCCTATTTCTCCGCAGCCTTGCCAGCATCTGTTGTTTCTTGGCTTTTTAGTAATCACCATTCTGACTGGCATGAGATGGTATCTCATTGTGGTTTTGATTTGCATTTCTCTAATGATCAGTGATGTTGAGCTTTTTTTCCTGTTCACTGGCCGCATGTCTTCTTTTGAGAAGTACATGTTCACGTCCTTTGCCCCCTTTTAAATGAGGTTCTTTTTTCTTGTAAATTTGTTTGTAGTTCCTTGTAAATTCTGGATTTAGACCTTTGTCAGATGGATAGATAGTGAAAATGTTATCCCATTCTGTAGGTTGTTGGTTCACTCTGATGGTAGTTTCTTTTGCTGTGTAAAAGCTCTTTAGTTTAATTAGATCCCATTTGTCAATTTTTGCTTTTGTTGAAATTGCTTTTGATGTTTTTGTTATGAAATCTTTCTCCTTGTCTGTGTTCTGAATGGTGTTGCCTAGATTTTCTTCTAGGGTTTTCATAGTTTGGGGTTTTACATTTAAGTCTTTAATCCATCTTGAGTTAATTTTTATATAGGGTGTAAGGAAGGGGTCCGGGTTCAATTTTTTGCATATAGCTCGCCAGTTTTCCCAGCACGATTTATTAAATAGGGAGTCCTTGCCGAAGAGCAGATGGTTCTAGATGTGTGGTCTTATTTCCGAGATCTCTATTCTGTCTTACTGGTCTGTGTGTCTGTTTCTGTACCAGTACCATGCTGTTTTGGTTACTTTAGCCTTGTAGTGTAGTTTGAAGTTGGGTAGCGTGATGCCTCTGTCTTTGTTCTTTTTGCTTAGGATTGTCTTGGCTATGCAGACTCTTTTTTGGTTCCATATGAATTTTAAAGTAGTTTTTTCTAATTCTGTGAAGAATGTCAATGGTAGTTTAATGGGAATAGCATTGAATTTATAAATTACCTTGGGCAGTGTGGCCGTTTTCATGATAATTGATTCTTCCTGTCCATGAGCATGCAGTGTTTTTCCATTTGTTTATGTCCTCTCTGATTTCCTTGAGCAGTTGTTTGTAGTTTGGTAGAGAACAATTTTAAAGGAACCTTAGGTTCATTATTCTAGGGTTACATTCTAAGGAGAAGGCAGTATATAGGGTCTAAAATATGTTCTATGTACTTAATCTAAAGCAGAAAGGAGAGAACAGTGTATATCCAAATATATTCTTACCTAGGAGTTTATAGAAAAAGGAGCACGGAAAGGCTTGAATCTGGGAGAGTGAGAAAGACCATCTTAAAATCAATCTCTCACAAACCATGAGATTAGTAACAGAAACAAGATATATAACAGTGATACTGGGTGCTGTTTGCTTTCTGATATGCTCTGAAGCACTATACTTTATAAAAGGCGAAAAAGGACTCTCATGATGCGCAGTTGCCAGAAGGATATAAATCTCCATTGGTATTTGTAGTTGGTGATTGAAGCCTTGGCAGAAGATCTGGTTTTGCTAACATTAGCTAATGAATGTTACCATTTTTGCTTCTTAAGTTTGCTACATTTGAAAACTTTTTATGTTCCTAACACAGAGAAAATGCGTAAGAGAGAAATGTGGTTTGAAATGATGCTGTATGCCAAATACATACTGAAGAAGATTTACCAGTCTCAGTATTTATAGTACCAGTACTGATTTACTATCACTAAGGACTGCACTTTAAATTATACTTGGGGAAGAAGAGATGAATTTGTTCTGCTGTGTCTTTCTAACATTATTTTTCATCAGGGTTCCATGTCACTGCACCTATAGCCAGCTGTGTGAGTAGTCTATGGACATATACTTGATTGAAGTTAACTGGCTTCGCTAATCGTATAAGCAGTGTAAGACTGTCAATGTGTCAGTCCATTTGTGCTGTTATAACAATACCACACACTGGCTAAATTACAGATAGTAGAGATTTATATTTCTCCCTGTTCTGGAGGCTGAGAAGTCCAAGATCAAGGTGCTGGTAGGTTCAGAGTCTGGTGACATGCCATACCTCATTGATGGCACCTTGTTACTGCATTCTCACATGACAGAAGGTGGAAGGGAAGGAGAGTGAGAGAGCTAGGCAGCTCTCTGAGGCCTCTTTTACAATAGCATTAATCCATTATAAAGGCCTCACCTCATACTACTGTCATATTGGGGATTAAGTTTTAATACATGACTTTTGGGTGGTACACAACTTTTAAACCACAGCACCCAGTATGTTGCGAATGTGTTCAAGAGTATAAGACATGTAAATTGGCATATTAATTGATATAATGAATTGGAAATGAATTAATATTTGTATCCGAATAAGAATTAGGTATTCTCAACAGAAAGCTAGTTTGATACAAAAGAAAATAGCTTAAAGTAATAAATAGATTAGATAAATGTGTTTTCATTATCTTTACTGTGATTGTAGATGTTTGAATTTGATATTAAAGGCAAGGGTGGTATCATGCTACTTTTTACTTCAGTAGTACTTGAAAGTCCAAGTGAGTTGTATTCACTCTAGAACATCTAAATGCTTTCATTTTTACCTCTTCCTTTTCAGATTTTCTGAGTACTCATTTGGCATTGTAAAACAGAGAAGATTAAAGTTTCATCATTAAGTATACTTTGGAATCTATAATGAGACGTTTTTTGGAAATAATAAAATTTAGTGAATCATTTTTTTCTAATGGAAGCTTCTTTGTAAAATATGTGTATTCTTGTTATTATAGTTTATTTGTACTATATTTTAAAATTTATTTTAACATATGGTACATGTGAGGACCTAATTGTATTTTTTTAAAATCAATTTTCCTAATACACTGTGTCGTTTAATCTGTTCCTTATAGATATTTCTATCATGGAATAACCATTTAATTTAATATAATTGCATCAGTGTCTGAGAATAAAACAGCACAAAATATTGTGCTGTTACCTTACCATGCTATTTTAGTTATGGTAGCTTTATGGAGGAAGTTGCCCATTACACATCTATTTTTGAAAAATTGTTATTGTTTTCATGGGTTTGTTATATCAGAAATTTTATAAATACTTTGTTGTATTTCTGAAAAATTCTATTGGATTTGTAATAAGTCATAAATTAATTTGGGGAGAAATGAAAACTTCTCAATATTTTGTCTGCCAATCTAAGGGCATGGATTGTGTCTTCTCTTATTCTAGTCTTCTTTTTACGTCTCAATAAGATTAGGTAGTTTGGTTCATATGCTTTCCATACATTACTTTTTTAAAATGTTCCTTTGTATTTTGCATTTTGTTGTTGCGTATGGATTTTCCTTATAACTTCTAAGTGATTATTGTTAGAGATTAATGTGAAAGATGTCTTGATTTTATATTTTTGTATGTATTCAGCCACCTTCTGTTCTTAATTAAAATAAATTTTTAGCTAATTCTCTTAGGTTTTGCAATCAGAACATCTAGAAAGTGATACTTTTGTTTCCTCTTGCCCTTATAACTAAAGCTGACTTACTGTATTGGGTTAAGCTTCCAGTGAAATAGTAAATAACAGTGATATGGTTAGTACCATATTTTAGTTTCTGATACTGGTGGTATGGCCCTTCTGATGTTTCACCATTAAATGTAACATCTCTTGATTTTTATGTAAAAGTTCTTTTCATTTAAGAAAATAATAAGGCCGGGCACAGTGGCTCATGCCTGTTATCCCTGCACTTCGGGATGCTCACGCAGGAGGATTACTTGAAGTAAGGAGTTTGAGACTAGCCTGGGCAATAAAGCAACACTGCATCTCTACCAAAGTGTGTATATATATGTATGTGTGTGTGTATATATACATATACATATGTATATATGTGTATATATATTTATATGTACTTATGTATGTATATATGTATGTATATATACACACACTATATATGTATATGTATGTGTATGTGTGTGTATATATATATTCCAGGCATGGTGGTATGTGGCTCTATTCCCAGCTATGTGGAAAGCTGATGCTCAAGCATAGAAGTTTGAGGCTGCAGTGAGCCGTGATTGTGTCACCGTACTCTAGCCCAGGTGACAGAACAAGACCCTGTCTCAGAAAGAAGAGAAAGGAAAATAATCAAAGCACAATTTCTTAAAAAACAAAAAGATTTTAAACCACAAATTTTTTGCCAAATTAATAAGTGTTGAAAGTAGTAAGTCTCTACCATTTTATTGCTGTAAAGCTTGTTTATAAAAAAATTATTTGTTGAGAGCATTAATAATAAGGGAACTTTTTTATAAGAAGGAAAATACAACAAAGTTTTATAATCTTTGAATCAAGGTCATTTAGTATACTAGTGAAGTTCAGTATAATTTATATCCTCCTTTGTGTATTCAGGGACAAATATTTATCTAATGAGAATTAGTATGTAAAGAATGATTGGAATTAATAATATGAATGTGTATATCTTAGAAAAAATGACTATTAAAACATCTGACAAACATAGGATGTTTCTTAATCTAGTAGTGTGTAGCTTCAAAAGTGTTTAAAGCTACATTCAATAAGGCATTGCTTTTGCCACCAGAAAATTGTTTACCCTTACAAGGTCATGTTATATCAGCCTTTAAAGTATATCTATATGCCTTTAAATTAATAAGTATTCGTTTGTTAGTTTGTATTCAACCCTGAAAATGTGAACTTAATTGCTTATGATTTCAGTTACTTTAAAAAAATGTAGTTTTACACAGATTCACATATTGAGTGCATGATGCCAAATGAATTTTGATATTTCAAGATTTAATAATATATGAATAGAAATTTTAATAAATTAGTACAAAATTTTAAAATAATTGGCCTTAAAGACTGTTTTTTTGGCCCTAGAGGAAAAGAGAAACACATTTAACTGGGAAAAGAGGTAATTGAATTGGAAAGAATTTTGGATGAATCTTAATTCACACAAATCTGTGATTTATCCATTATGTTAAATTGTGTGGTTCATGGTCATTTTATTCTCTCTTAAATCTCTAATAACTGAAGAAATGTGAATATTTCATGTTTTTGGTAAGGTAGGGTTGAGGTATAATTTTCTAGGGTAATATATGTATATACATATGTATATAATGGGTTATATAATTAAGAGTCTTATTTGAGTTAACTTAAGAAAGAAATTCACTTACTAAATGTAGGTTGGCTCGTTAGAATATTGGTGAGTATTCAAACAGAATTGAGCTCATACTGTTGTGCTGTATCATACTGCTATTAAATACTTAGTTTAACGTTTAACATAAATGCTAAATACTTCATTTAATCAGACATTGGGAGCATTTTATACAGTTATATCATGCTTTGATGAGGTAAGATTTAGACTACACACCCCTCCATATTCAAGTCTCATTCATTCATTTATTCAACACTTAGTATTTATTTATAAATGAAAAAGGCATATACAAACAATGAATACACATTGTGCCAAACATTGTGCTATCTCCCAATAATGACAGAAGCTTATTTCTTTCGTGGGGTAGAGACTGATCGATAAATGTTATATTATAATTTATCATAATAAGTGCTATCATAGGGGAATGTTCAGTGTCTATACTTGATCTTAGCCAGACGGCTGAGAAGCAGTGAGGTACGTTCAGTATCTAATGGGACTACATATTTACTGACCTTAAAGTAAAAATTGTGATGTCAAAAAGGAATAATCATAAAACAATGAAGGGCAAAAGGAAATGATCTGACTCTAGTACTTAATTCAGCTTATTAAAAGTTCAAATCTTTTATTTTTGATTGAATTGGTTCTTTAAAAAATTGTTTTAGAAGACCCCAGAAGTACTGTATGTAAAGCAGAATGAACTAACTTATATTATATTATACTCTGAATTACTCTGATGATATGCATGCTGATGTTTTTGGATCATGTACCAGTCTTTGAATAACAAGTTCTAGATGTATGCCATCCAGTCCACTAGCCACCAAGCCACATGTGGTTATTGAGCACTTCAAAGGCAGCAAGTTGAAATTGAGATAAACTATAATCTCAAAGACTTATTGCTAAAAAAAAAAAGTGATTTAATTTTATATTGATCAAAACTTTATTTTATGTGTTTCTTTTACCTTTTAAATATTGCTGCTAGAAAATACAAAGTTATATATGCAACTCACATTATATTTCCCTTGGACAGCATTGGCTCAGATAAATGCTTCTCAAATTTTAGACTGCATAAAATTATTTGGAAAGATTGTTAAATTATAAATACTTAGGCCCTATCCCCAGAGATTCTGATTCAGTAGTTTTGGGGTGGGGCTCAGCAATTTGCATTTCTAATAATTTTCTAGAGGATGCCAATATGCTAATTTATGAATGGCACTTTAAACCATAAAGTTTTAATGTAGACAGTTATCTTTTCAGTGGGTTGAAAAGAATGCTGCCTAGAATGAATCAAAGGCAATACCAGTTTTCACACAGTCTGTTATCTGGTCTAATCTGTAAATAAGATACTGTCATACTGTCTAGAGGAATATAAATGTAAGCATTTTGCTAGGCCTCTGAAGAAAAAATGCGGAATTTTGTCAAAGACCATAAGTATTTTTTAAAATAAGTATGTGTTTGTTGTTGTTGTTTCTTATAAAGAGAAAAGAAAATAACTCTTTGTAAAATGGGAAAGTAAGACCTAGTTTGTCATTTCCAAGACAACAGAATTTACTTACATTCTAAGCAAAGGAGGGGGAGAACATTGTAGGAAAAATCTTACATACCTATGAAAGTCCCATTGTGTGTCAAATTAGAGAGAGAGAGATCTTTCATTTAAAGTATTTGCTCTTTCCTATTTTCTTGTCATAGATACATATGATAAGAAATATATATGTATATTTATGTGTGTGTACACACGCGTGTGTATGTTTTGAGACAAGGTTTTGCTTTGTTACCCCGGCTGGAGTGGCAGTATTGGGATCCATGCTCGCTGCAGCCTTGAACTCCTGCACTCAAGCAGTCCTTCTGCCTCAGCTTCCCGAATAGCTAGGATTGCAGGCATGCCTCACTATGTCCAGCAATTCATTTTTACTTTTTGTAGACATGGGGTTCACTGTGTTGTCCAGGCTAGTCTCAAACTTCTGACCTCAAGCAATCCTTCTGCTTCAGCCTCCCAAACTGTAAGGATGGCAGGCATGAGCCACTGCAGTTGGCTTCATTTTTATGTTCTTAAAAGCACTTAAGCAGGGGATGATGAAATTGGAATGAGTAGTAAGATAAGGCAGCAAGAAGTCAGAGTGACAGGAGGAAGAAGATAGAGGATAGTAAATAATGGAAAGCAGTGAGGAGATAGATGATTTTATTAAAGTTGGGGAACAAGGCTTATGGTTTCTTCTACTATGATACTTGTAGACCTGTTTAGCTACTATTCTCAGGGCCAGGGAAAGCATTTTAATGATAGTATCATCTAATCTTACAGTTCATAAACAACTTAGTAACCCAGTCTCCAGCTAATAATTCTGTCTCATCCTTACCAAATAGTTACTCAGCCTTTATGAAGAAGGAATCTTTCATCATTCTTTATGAGGGGATCTGTTTCATTTTTTCATAGCCCTAAGACTGGAAGACACTTTTTAGTGTTGATCCCTAATCTTCTTTCCTTCAGCTGTTGCTCATTGGTTCTATTTCTAGCTCCTGGATAAACATACAATGTGCTTTCTCCCTAATAAACCCTCTATACTTGGTGATAACTGTCATATTCCTTATTTCCTCATTTGGCCCTCATATGATGACAAGGAGACAGTAGATGGTAGAGCAGAGGTTGATACTATTTTTTCCTAATACTTGTGTGGTATGTTTGTGTTCTTACTTGGAAATATTTGTTGGAAGGGCTAAGATGATCTATTTCTAGGAGCAGTGGTATATGAGGGTTCTTCAGAGAAATAGAACTAATAGAATATGTGTGTGCGTGTGTGTATGTGTATGTTTGTGTAGCTATATATAGATGTATAGATATATATGTAGAGATAGATAAGTATGGGCGGTGGGGAGAGAGATTTATTTAAGAAATTGGCTCATGCAAATATGGGGGCTGCAAGTCCAAATCTGCAATGTGGGTTGTCAGGTTGGAGACCTCGGGAAGAGCTAATGCTGTAGTTCAAGTCTGAAGACTGTTAGCAGAATTTCCTCTTCTTTGGACAAGGTGTGTTATTTATTCTATATTCTATTCAGTTCTTCAACTGAGAGGGCATTGCCTGCCCCAGTGTCCTACATAAAGGGCAAATCTGCTTTACTGAAAACCTACTGATTTAAATGTTCATCTTATCCAAAAACACCTTCACAGAGACATCCAAAATAATGTTTGGCCAAATGCGTGGGCACTGTAGCCCAGCTAATTGATACAAAATTAACCATCAGAAGTGGAATATACATTTCTGGGTATCAAGATGGATTGTATTGAACAATAGTTATATGTTGGGATAACTGCTAGTGAGGAATACCTTAGCATTAGAACTTTACACACAAGAAGCTACAGTTGGGCCTGGTGTGGTAGCTCACACCTGTAATCCCAGAACTTTGGGAGGCTGAGGCCAGGAGGATCTTTTGAGCCCAGGAGTTCAAGATCAGCCTGGGCAACATAATGAGACCTCATCGCTACAAAAAAATTTAAAACATTAGCCAGACATGGTGGTAGGTGCCTGTGGTCCCATCTACTTGGGAGGCCGGGGTGAGAGGATCACTTGGGCCCAGGAGGTTGAGGGTGTAGTAAGCCATGATCATGCCACTGTACTCCAGCCTGAGCCACAGACCAAGACCTTGTCTCAAGAAAAAATAAGAATCTATAATTGATTTTACTGAGATTTTTCATGATCACGACCTACTTTTTAATCATTGAAGTAAACCTCACAAGGAGGCTCCAAAAGGCAGAGAAATTGGGTTGTTTTGTTTCTTAAGAGATATAAGGAATCATAGTCTAGGTTTTAGCACACAATGTTCCATGAGGTGAGTTCATTTTAGATGCTTATAATTTTTTTTTCCATGGTTAGTTATACATCTTTTCATTGTACTAAAGGAGCAAGCAGAATGTTTTTATTTAAATGGCTCATAATAACTTAGTTATGGATTGATCATATTTTCATTCTGATGTGTGCATGTGGGAGGGATAATATAAAGGCAAGGTAATTTTCTGCAATGATTTCTGGAAGCTTAAAGAACATTTTTGCATACATTTGCTTATGAAAAAACTATAATCCAAGACCTGATTAGCTTAATGCAAAGTGAAAAGTTTAGTCTCTGCATGAGCTAGTAACTGGTAATTATATGAAAAACTTCTATTCTTAACTTTAGAAGAAATCAAGATTACTTGGTGAGAGAATCTTATCAAGATGCTTGATGAGAGAATCTTAAAATATAAGACAGTCTCTTTGTAAACTCAATCCTCTTTCCCTTAGGAGTAATTATAACTACGACAACATCAATACATGTAACTTGCTTCATCTTTAGTATTCCCATAGCAGTTTATACATCCCTCCAATTGAACTTACGTCAGTGTGTATTCATTGTTTTTATATGCCTTTTTCATTTATTCTGTTATAACTCCGTAAGAGGAGGGATGCACTTCTATTCAACTAGCATTAATTGTGTACCACTATGCGTTAGTTGGTAATCTTGTCCTGGACAGTTTAGTGGTCTACATAGATAAGTAATATGTAAGTTTTAATATAGTATAATATATTATATAATGGAGCTGATTACAAAGTGTTATAGAAACAGAGAGATGGATTCAACTCACATTTTTAAGAGTCTTTCAAAGTGTCACAGAGGGGATGACATTTTATCTGGATCCTGATGGGTAAATAGACATTTTATAGGTATATTGTTGTCCTTTTCCTTCTACCTAGCTTTTCTTCAAATCTTGGATAATACCAGTCATCTACTTTTTACAGCTTCTCAATACTGGTAGCCTTCAACTGTTGGCCAAAAAATTACTCAATGGTAGAGAATGTTGCTTTTAGAAATTTAGTGCCTGTAGTTTCAGCTGGTAGTGCTTCTACATATTCCTTGATTGTAGAATGCATTTTTCTTTTTAGCTTAGAATATGCTTTATTGTCCTTAATAACTCAGCTCAAATCTTATCTTATTTGGAAACTTCGTGATATTTATACATCTTTGGTTGTTTATCATTATAGCTTGTACATAACCTCCATAGTGGTATCAAATCACATTGAATTGTGATAATTTATTAACCCCTCTCCGTCTCTTACTGGATAGTTAGCTCTCTGAGGATATGATTTGTGTCCTCTTTATTTTTATTCCCAAGATAGTAGCAACTCAGTTAAAATACACTTTCCTTGGATGATCTCATTCTCTGCATGTCTTTGACTACCAAATATGCTCTAACAACTTGGAAACAATTACAATGCTGTGTGCGAGTATTGAAGTGGGGGTAAGTTTGATAAGCAGAACCAAGGAATGCTGAATTTTGAAAACACAATGTATTTTAACCAGCTAAATGTGGGGGCCTGAGGATTATGGGAAGAAGAACATCCTAAGCAAAGGGAGAGCATGTATAAAGTCATAGTGGTGAGAAAAGAATCTAGTCCATTAAGAAACTGAAAAGCTTGATATGGCTAGCAAAAAGGGTACATGCAAAGAAGGGTCAAGAGGTGAAAAGTGGAAAGGGCATAAGGGATCATATTATGAAAGGACTTTTATGTCACGCTAAACATGATTTTTTACTTGAAAAGCAAGTAAAATCAGATTTGTGTTTTAAAAGATCAGTGTGGAGACAGTGTGAAAGGAACAAAATGTTGGCACACCTAATTACCAGGAAAGGTAATCTGTTGACAGTGATGGAGAATATGGCATACAGAGAGAGTAATAAATGTTTAGAGTGTAGGAATATGGCATACATAGAGAATAATAAATGTTTAGAGTTCCAGGGCCTAGGAAATGTGAAAGGAAAATGACTAAGGGTGAAAGGATAACTGAACAATGTTGAAGGGTCCAATTAAGATTATAAATTATGAATTTGTAGTGATACAGCTAACATATTTAGTAACATAATTTACTGTTTTAAAATCACGGAACAGGCAAGGTATATGGCTAGATTTATCCAGTGGTAGAATTTAATAGCAAGGTGAAATAAATAGATAGGGTTTAGGGTACTGCAGTAATACTAGAGTTGTTGAAATCATTGGTCTTTTTTTTTTTTTTTTTCAGTGTAGGTAAGCATGACATGAATTATGGAAAGAGGGCTGATAGGGAAAGGAGGAGGAGTTGAAAGAATAGAGGTTTCAATGAGGCTTAAAAAATGTTTAAGAAGTATAAAAGACATGGTAGAAGAGAAGACTAATCAGAAAGTTATTTCCAAATAAAAGCTTTCAATCATAGGGTAGTTCTACCTATGATTATAGGCCTTGGGTGTGATATTGTGATGGATTGTTAAAGAGCAGTAGAAATTATTAAAGTCAGGGAGTATGGGGCCAGGTTATTAACCACTCTGTGTAGATTCAGAGTTGTTCAGGACGATGGCAGGAGTTGAAGGGGAGAGACAAACTGGAAGTAAGCTCCAGTGTACTGGGGGGTTGTTGTGGTACTAATGATGAGAATGGGGAAAATATAATGTTACCAGATGGTGGAGGTTGAAAAGAGAGAAGCTGTTTTTGAATGAAGCCAGAAGACAAAATGTCTCAGATATTTTTGAGCTAAGAAAATACAACTTCAGCTCCAAGCCTGGGTCTTGGGGTAGAAAGTGAAGAAAAGAGAGTTGAGAAGTTCTTCGTGAGAGTACTTCAAGGGAAGTCTCCTGAGAAGAATTAATCTAGCTAAAAGTAAAAGGTAGGGCCTAGAGTTTTGTGAGTGTCTGGTTTTAAGAGATTCAAAGGGTACAGTAAAAAGTGTTCAAAACTAGGTCTGAGGGGAAAATTCCAGTGGAAGGATGCTGCTATCGGATGGGAAAGTCTTTCATTGGCTGTCGTGCAGTTAATCTTTTCCCAGTTGCTTTGCTCTGTCCGTATAGTTTGGGAGATTGTGATCTGGTTTGTCATTATAATCTTTTCTTTTCCTTTCCACTTGGGAGGGTGAATTCTGGTTTGACTATTATTTCCCTCTTTGTTCCCCTGAATTAGGTACTGTTAAGGGGTCTCCATCACACTTTTTTACCCTTATCATTTAAATAAGGCCAGCTTGTGATACCATGCATTCCCTCTTACCTTAGAACATCTTGCCTTGGCCTTTCCCCATGCCAAATTGGAGGAGTTTTACAATTTCAGCATTTGTCTTAGGTATTAGGGAGATCTAAGTAATTACTCTAGTGCCATGATATTTAGTAAAACCAGGATCAATATGAAAACCTTTCAGCACTCATGTTAGGCTGCTATGTATTACTGTATCTCCACAGTCTACAAACAGCATTATGTTTTTAGAACACAGACATCTCCAAATTCAGGGCTAAGGTCTTATTGCCAGTCTGGCGTCTACTGTTATGGGGTAATTAGATGTTAAGGTGATAGAGTTGGAGGAGGAGGAAGTATGGGAGTGTAGTGAAGAATAGGAACTAAATGCAGTTTTTGAACAGATTCTATTTGGATTTGCTTTCTTTTTCACTACAGATCTTAATCACTTCTGTTTCTTTTATGCCCTGTGTTTCTACATTTGTTTATTTTTTCTTTATTAATACTTAAATTCTTTCCCTACTCAGCTCCGGCACCCATTTCCCTTCCTTTTCTTGCTTACAACCCTTCTCCTTTGGGGAAGTTATAAGATTAGAGTGAGATGACCCTCAGCTCCACTCACTAGGTTACAGGAGCCATACTAATCATACAGATTAGTTTAGTCATGTGAGCTATGGTGGTTTTGATCTCTTTTTCTTTTTTGGAGGGTAGGTGGAAGAAAAGACTTTTGTGTTGCTCTGAATTGTGTGGTGTGTGTCTGTAAAAGCAGGAATTAGTATAGTCGTTTTTCTACTGTGATATAAGCTAGTCTGATGATAGTGCCACACACAGACGAGTAGAAAGTTGAGAAGATCTCAGAGAAATGAAGCAGGAGCCTTGATTAACCTGTTTACGAAGCTCGTTCTACTTCTAGACTTTACATGATGTGATCTCTGAGCTAATAAATTCTTCTACTGGAGCACAGTACAATAGTTTCTGTTACTTCCAGTATATCCTAACTGGTATATACAAATTGTAACTTTTTTTTTTTAAATCTAAAGTACACTAAGCATCTTGTTGGTGAGCCTAAATAACAGAGAGAGGCTCTCTTAACAGAAATGGTATTTAGGAATAGGGCATTGCCATGGGAATACATGTGCCATGATAAACTATGTGTGTTTCAAGGAAGTAAAGGAAAGCAAAGGTTTTTAATAGAAAAAAATGAGGAGGATTACATAATTGTTTTGAGATAATTATCCTTGGCTACAAGGATCAGTAACAAGGATCCCACTGGTCTGAGGTTGGACAGGCAGTTGCTGGGCAGATGTCTTTCCAGAAGTATTTTTTGTGTAAGGTTGTGATGGCCTTTGTGTAAGGTTATAGTTTTTGAAGAATGTTTTGTGACAGTTTTTGTCAGGCATTTATGCATGAGAACCCTATTTTCATGGTCTTTCCTGACGCTGTTTGTTAGGGTTTTTTTGGTTTTGTTTTTAACACAAGTGACTCCTGATTCCAACAGCTTTCATTTTCTCCCTTTTGATCAAGATCTTTCTCTGAAAGCATTGATGATCAGTCTTCCTGTAATTAGGTTTTGATTGTCCCTTGGTGCTGGGATGGACCTTTTTGGTCCCACATTGGAGAGGGTGATTGGTGACCAGGAATCAGTGTTAAAATTCTTATAGCCACATTTGAGCAACAAGGGAGGTTAAAGGTGAGTGGCTCTTGGTCTAAGCCTATCTGGAGACCATCATTAAGTTTAATTTTGTCTGTTTTGTAGGTGTTTGCTGTCATCTCAAAGTGCTGAACTAGTATTATTTTGTTAGGAGTTGTACTTCTGCAAAAATTTAACAAGTAACAGATACAAAATTTAAGAAAGGAAAATTCAAAGTAAAATTCATAATAATATGGCAATCCCAGTTTACATAATGGTTTTGAGCCATGAAACCTAATGTAAAGACAACTAATTAAATTATTCCAATGGCCATAGAGAATTCAGTGAGACCTATTGTAACCATGTGGCCTGTTTTCTTATTTTACGTATATGGGGTCTCAGCTTTCCCATAGGAATTTATCCAGTTACAGCATGTGGTATTAGCAATAGCATAGGCATTTTCTTATTTAACCAGTTGATACAAAAAGATCTCTTAGGTTGCATTCTTTCAAACTACCAGCAAAAGCCACTGATTGTGAAATTTCAGTTATGGCATTCTCCTATCAAGTGAAAAAAGTAGCATTGAGATGGATAAGAGTCTTATTATTATATAAAGTCTTGTTCCAGCACCTTAGGAAAAGCTGTCTACCATGTAAAAATGTCAACTTCTTATCTTGGTTTGCAGTTTGAATGTCTCTAGTTAGGGCATCGGGTGGTTTGGTGAACTTCCCATGTGACTCTTACATCAGGCCCAGAACTTGTTCCTTCAGATCCATCTAGTTTCAGTTTATAAAGCCTTAGGAAAATTTAGGATTCATTCTAGTCTACAGGTAGATAAGAATTATTTTAAGACAATGCACAGAGCTACGGTCTAATAACAAACGTGTTTTATAGTTTTTTTTTAATAAACATAACTTTCTCTGTATAGTTATCCTGATTTGTTTATTTATTTTTTTTGAGACAGAGTCTCTCTCTGTTGCTCAGGCTGGAGTGCAGTGGTGCGATCTCAGCTCACTGCAACCTCCGCCTCCTGGGTTCAAGTGATTCTGTAAGTCATCCTGACTTTTATCAAAGATAATCAGAGTAAGACAAACTTGTTTGTAAAATAAGTTTAGTTTTATCAAAAATTGCCTGTAAGAAGTGATTTGATTACATGGTGTTCTCAGATTTAAAAACTCTTAAGGCTACAAAACCAAACCAAGGCAGACTTTAGATTTTATCACTATGAGACTGGGAACCCTTGAAACCAAGCATTGTATACACATTCTCAAATATGATATTGTAGTCAAAGCCTTGGTAACACAATCAGTGTATTTTATTGTATCTCGATAGAAAGATAATAGATTTTTTTATTGAACCTTTCAGTTAACCATATTGCCATAAGAATACTCTCAAATAATTTTGAATGGTGGGGCAGTCAAATAAAGAGAAAATGCAACTGTTTCTACCTCTGTTCATAAAAGTATACTTTATTAAATTGCCTGAAGAGAAAGTTTCCTTAAATCTGGAAAACAAAACATTTAAGTAAAGAACTAACAGTGTTTCAAATAAAAGTCATGGAAACATTATCTTTATCATTTATTTAATCTCATCTGTTTTTATTTTTGCTTCATCTTAGCAGTCTTTTGAACCTATCAGTTTATTAGTGTTCTAGAAAAAAAAAGATTTAGTCTATTAATCTTAAAGTTATTAGAAACCTGCATTTAAAGGATCCATTAGGGCCAGGTGCAGTGGCTCATGCCTGTAATCCCAACACTTTGGGAGGCTGAGGTGGGCGGATCACGAGGTCAGAAGTCCGAGACCAGCTCACCAACATAGTGAAACCTCATCTCTACTAAAAATACAGAAAATTAGCTGGGCATGGTGGCAGGTGCCTGTAATCCCAGCTACTCGGAAGGCAGAGGCAAGAGAATCACTTGAACCTAGGAGGCAGAGGCTGCAGTGAGCCGAGATCGTGCCATTGCATTCCAACCCAGGCGACAGTGTGAGACTCCATCTCAAAAAAAAAAAAAAGTGCCCATTAGGGTCTTTTCTGTTAATCTGATTGTACATACTTTTAGAGAAAAATTCAAAACAATTAACTCTGAATGTCAGAGACTTAGAGTGGCTATGGTTAAAAATCCAGTGGAAGTTTATTATAATTAACAGACAAGAAAATTTAGTTGTATTTGTGGCATATGACATATTATCTAGAATTCTGACTGATTACATTAGATTTCTACATTTAATATCGTTTTGGAACATTCATTATCAATAACATATACGTACATGTAACTGAAAGATCTAGTATCACGTACCATTTGACAATGTTTCTTATTCAATTTATCCAGTAACCCTAATCGCTTAATATCTCTACAAGATGAGAGAGACATTCGTTGATGCTCTCTAGGAGCCCAATAGGAAAATCCCAAAGTTAACTCTAGGTCAAAAAATCTTAATTTAGAATTTTGAGCTTGGGAAAGCCTGCCAAAGATGTCAAAAGGTTCAAAACATTTGAACAAAACAGTAGCATGGGTCACTGTGAAATCAATCTTTTTTAGTATTATTATTTTATTTTAACCAGAGTAATAATCAAAAGACTTCAAAAGCAATACAGAAAGTTACGTGGATTTTTAAAATCTTAACCCTTACAAAGCTCAGTTTACCCAACCAATCAAAAATCTGTTAAAGACCACATGAAGTTATCTTGATAAAATGCAAAGTGTTTGTTTCTTTGGCCAGTTACCAAAAAGGTAAAGAGAATTTTTCTGCAGTATAATTGCTTCTCCTTATGGTAAACCCATTTAGATAGCCTGGAAGTTGAAGCTGATGAAAAAGGTACTTCAGGTTAATCAGACAAAGGAGAAGTGTATCTAAGGTTATGACTCTATACCATATTATAGAGGAATGTAAACAATAAAATTAGTACCTTGAGCAGGGGAACACGTGGATCTTAGCAGCAGCATGAGAAATTTCCTGTTTACATGGAATAATTCAGATACATCAAGAAAAGACAAGAGTGCAGAATCAAGTTTTACTAGGAAGCATTGCTTTTCTAGGCCTTCAAGACAGAACATTTCAGTTTCAGGTCACAAAAGCAGTGTTGGAACTTGAGAAAAAAGGAGCTGATGAAAAGTTAAAAGAGAGAGTCCCAGTTATTGTCCCAGCTAAACAAAAGATGTATTTTCAAGAGGAGAAAGGAGGAGAGCAGAAGGCAATGATGCATGACCTGCAAATCATGTGCAGTGAGATACAGCAGAATTTAAACTTCTGAGCTCTGAATATGAGAAGCTTTAAGAGGAAAACTCTACCTCAAGAAATGAAATTACCATTCTAAATGAAAAAGACGGCATTTCCAACTTGAAACTAGGGAAATTAGATGGAATCTGTTAGAAAATGTCTGTTAAATAGATTTTAGAAGTAAAAATCAAAATCTCAGTACTTCAAGAAAACCTTGTTCTAACACAGGGGACAAAATTTTAGTTTTGTATCTGTATTTTAGTATCAAAGCTCAATCTTTACAAAGACTTGGAAGTAATTCCCTTCTAATTATAGCCAACTTGATCACACACAATTTCTTTCCTAAATTCGTCTTTCTCAAACTTTTCATGAGCTGCATAAACCTTTGACCACATGGTTAGACTTCTTGTTTTGTCCTATACTTAAATAACACGCCATCTTACTTTAGGGCAAAAATTTACCACAAGATTTTTTTCTCATACAAAATTATTCTCTTTTTCTTTTTAACCTTTCTTACCAAAAAAAAAACTTCATACCTGTAATTTTTTTCATATCTCTTTTCTACTTACTGTACTTATTGGTTCCTTTTCTGTCTTACTTCCTTCTTAAATCATATTTTGAAGCAACCTTTAACCTCTGAATTAGACAAAATTATTGTCTCAATAGAGAATACATTTTATGCTTTCATTATTATTGAAAGCACATTTTGTGTACTTTGTTTACAAAATTATATATATTAGAATTTTAATTCTTAGTAACATTAATTTTAGTGAAAACATAGGAAGCAAGAAATTTTGAACTGTTCATCGCACGTCAGTATTTTATAGTTGAGAATCATTTTGCAATTTCAGAAAATGTTTCCCCATAATTTTATGTTATAAATAGTCCCAAATGTATTTAGTCTTTTT
>NW_016806329.1:920504-925829 GCF_001698545.2 Rhinopithecus bieti | reverse complement strand
ATTTATTTATTTATTTATTTATTTATTTATTTATTTTTTTAAATCTTGGCTGGAATTCCACAAGCAGTGAGGTTTTTTTATATCAACACCAGTAGGAAAATCAACAGAATCAAAGTAGACAAAAAAAAAAAAAAAAGAGAGAGAGAGAGATAGATAAAGAAGGTAGAAGCCTTTACATGTCAGCTTAATATTTGCAGGTTTTTTGTTTTTTTGAGAGGAGAGTTTGAATAATGACCAATGAGCTCTGGATTTTCCTGGATATACTTGGGGCATCAGTTAAAGAATGAGAATAGGCCATAAGATGTAGCCCGCTGAAGTCCCCTAGAACCTGACATGCCTTAAGGTTTGAGAATTCCATTCCTTTTCTTACTAATTTCTCAAAAGTAAGGAAAATCCCATAAATTCTGTCAGGGAGTGTCAGGACTGTTGTTTTAGGTGCTGGTGACTGCCCTACTGGCTTTTAATTAATCATTCTGTGTCCATCAGGCTACAAGGAGCAATAGTAAGAGTGATGCCAGTCTGAGGCTGGTCATGCAGATGCTGGGCAGATGTCCTCACTGAGGTTGCAAGTTTGTGATGGTCTTTGTGGTTTTTGTAGTCTTCTGTGATAGTTTTTGTTATCAGGGATTTATGCAGGAGAACACCCTCTTCATGACCTTTTCTGGCTCTATTAGGGTTATTTGTTTTTAAACACAGATGACTCCAGTTTGATTTGGATAACTTTCAAATTGTATGGAATTTGGAAAATATGAAAAAGTTTTTTGTTTTATTTTACAAATTTGAATTATTTCACATAAATGTAGCTTCTTTTAAAAAAACAGCATTTATCATGTTAAATATTCTTTTAAAATGATATTCTTAATGACTATGTAATGTTCTTTTAGATTGCTAGACCATAGTGATAGTTATCTTTTAAGATGATACTGTGAGCCACTTGACTTTTTCCTTTGGCCAAGATTAATGTTGATTTTAAGTGACTTCTTACCTTTTTTTTTTTTTTAACTTTTCTGTTGTCTTGTTTTCCTGGAAAAGTGGAGTAAATTTTATATCACACTTGTATAAAGTAGTGTTTCTTTAAATAGATTCCCTGGGTTACTCATTTTCTTAGATGCCCTATTAAGAAGTGACTTACTTGATAAACAGTGTATAATCATATTGGCTCACAGTAAACATTAGCAAATCGAGGACTTCAAAGAATCTTGCAGATGCCAAATCTGTTTATCTTTATTTACTTCATATTTTCCCCCAGAGTATTTGACAATAAAATGGAGATAGATCTTTTGCTGAAAATAGTTTTTCATTATGTTTTACTATATCCTCATTCTCTTAGTCTGCAGTAAGAAATCCATATTTCTTATAGGTAAATATTCATATCTTCAGTAATTCAACTTCTTGGTGAACCATCTAGTTATATACTCTGCTTATACCACAGTCATTAACACGTTTCCTCATGGTGTTTACATTCTCAATAAATATATCTTATTTTTTAACCATGTAACTCTTAAATTTTTTAGCAGCTGCTTAATGACCTACTTAGTGGTAATTTTAAAGAAAATAGTCAAACTAGCAGATCTCCGTGCTTATTCTAGTGATGATTTCCACACACATAACTTCTCCCACTCCCACATCCTACATTATCCCTGGAATTGAGATGAGTACAAGACTATCAAAATCATTTACTGTAATTTTATAAAACTTAGTTTTTTAGTGAATCTATTTCTGATGGTGAATCATGGTATAAATGGGTTTTTGTTCTGCTCTCTTTCTTTTCATGACTGCATATATCCTTTTTTTAAACTCTTGCATTTCATGTTCCTTTTGTTTATTTAAGATCCTCAAACAATTTTCTTCACTGGGGGAGAAGGTTGTCATCAGTGAAAGAATTGCCATTTTTTTAAATTTCCATCTCTGCCACCCCCACTTCAAACACTTTCATTTTCTTTTAGAAACATTAATTTCTCATTTGTCTGGCCCATACTTTAAGCTACTTATACTCAGCATATTTCTCTTCTGTGTTTTCGTTCTGTTTTTTGTTTTGTTTTGTTTTCTAGAGGCAGAGTCTTGCTTTGTTGCCCAGGCTGGAGTGCAGTGGCACGATCTCAGCTCACTGCAAACTCGCCTCCCGGGTTCAGGAGATCTTATGCCTCAGCCTCCCGAGGAGCTGGGATTACAGGCATCCACCACCATGCCCAGCTAATTTTATATTTTTAGTAGAGATGGGGTTTCACCATGTTGGCCAGGCTTGTCTCGAACTCCTGACCTCAAGTGATCCACCCACCTCGGCCTCCCAAAGTGCTGGGATTACAGGTGTGAGCCACTGCACACATTCTTCAGTCTGTTTCAGCCTGCTTCATTCTTTGTATACACAGTTGCCTGACTCTCATTTAATCACTGCCTCAGTTTAGCTATCCCAAAATACTATACATCTCTTTCTCACTCAGTTGTCTTACCTTAGTTCTTACTCTTGTAAAATGTGTTAAATAACAATATTTTTCACATAATAATTTGGCAAATCAGGTCAAAGTATAGTCAGCAACATATAACTTCTGAATGACAGTTGTAGTGGGAAGAGCTTTGGAGAAGAAATCACAAAAGCTGGTTTCCTATTCCTTTTCCAATATAATCTTATATGGCCTTATTTGTAATATGAAGAACATGACGTATCATCCCTATCTCAGATGACTTCTAAAATGAAGAGATTAATGTGTTTGAAAATGCTTTGAAATTTTTACAAATGCTCTTAAAAAAATGAAGACACACAGTGTTTATGGAAGTAGATAACATTAAAAAGATTGAATAGCTTTCAATCAGGTACCTTTTAATGAGGACAATGTGAGTCTAATGAGTAGGAATTAGTTAAAATGGTAGGGTGAGGGGGGTGACATTGCAGAGAGGGAACATCATATGCAGAAAGGAGTTATGAAATAAGATGATTAATATGGATTACTATAAGTAATTTAGTATGGCTAGAGTGTAGGATGTCCATGGAGGAGTATCAGGAGAAAGGATTAGGAAATACGGATATGCTTGAATGTTTAATGAAAAGATATGGAGGATTGCTTAAAAATTTAAAGGAATGATATAAACTTTACATTTCCAGAAGTTAATTCTTGTGCTATTGTAGATGAAAGATGCGAATGGGGTGAGAGAGGCAAACTGGAGTTAGGGAGACTTGAGGAGGCTGTTGCATTTAACAAAGGTCTGAACTGAGAACTTGAAGTAATATGAATGTAGAAAGGGAGAAGATAGATGCAAAAAACAATAGTGAAATGGAATCTGTGGGACCTATGTTCTGATTAAAAGTGGGTGGCAGGAAGTTATTCACTAAAAGAGAAAATTTTATAATTATTTTAGGGCTCCTGGCTTAAATGGGTTTCCTACCATTCACTGAGATAGAAACCAAAATGAATTTAAAGGAAAGAGGGTACATTTGATTTTGATTTTGTTAAATTTGAGGTATTTAGCGTATACCCAAGTGCAAATGCTTTGTTTACTGTTGCATAAAAGGAGAGAGGATTGGGGACCTGTCTCTTTGGTAAATGAAGCCTTGGGTTTAGATCAGATCACCCAAAGCAGCATAGGGCTAAGTCTCTTTGTTACACCCTATTTTTAAAATCTACCCCTTGAGAGATATACAATTCCCCAGAAACCTTGATACCCATGGCCCCCCTTTGATTCATATTTCTGGTCCTTGTCATTAATCCCAAGTCTGAGCCTTCAGTGAAAACCTGTCTTCTCACAATCTGCCATAAGGATCCCTAGGCCACTATTTTACCATTCTTTATTGTTCTTATAACTCTAAGTAAAACTTAAAATGTTTTTTATTGCTCTAAAGCTATATTACCAATCTAATCCAAATACACTTTTAACCTAATAGAGTCTTAGTAATAGCAGTCGTTATTTTTATTTTTCTAACTTGGGGTTTACTATAAATTGGTTATCGCTTGCTTTTCATTAGTTTATCCTCATGAAACCTGTATGCTAATATAACATCATAAATTCAGTTTATTGTAGTAGCATACCTGGAAATTCCCTCTTGGTATTTAACTGTAAAGCCAATTATTTTAATATATTTACTTGGCAGTTGTGTTTGGAACTTGAGCCTTTCTCAAGCTGTAACCTTAAATTATGAGTTCCCTCCCATTCTCCGTACTCCCTCCTTTGTAATACTTTGTATTGGCCTTGAGGAATTGCGTGAGTTGTGCTTTAGCCTCTGCTCATATGACATTATAGCCTGGTTTCTTGATTTACTCTTCTTTCAAGTTTCTCTGGCCTGATCACCCAATTTTCCTTTTCTTTCCGATATCTGGCAGTGTCATAACTAAGCTGCCTCCTTGCCACCAGGAGGTCAGATGGAGTGAGGACATAGGGCTTCAGGGACAGAATGAGTGCTAGAAGAACTTCAAGGGCTATTGTGATGGATATGACTGCTGCCCCAGCTCCCACAGATACTATTTTAAAGTAGCAATTGCCCGTCATATATGGGCCCTTCAAAATTCAAAAACTGCCAGCTGCCTATAATTTGTAGGCATTCTCAAACGTTTTTATGACTGCACCTAGATGCGAAGGAGGAGAAAGATGTTGAATTGATTCCTGCAAACATTAAAAAGGAGTGTGTTTAAAATGTCAGTAGTAGTCTGGCTACAGATAGTGAAGAATCCTGATCACAGTGCATGGTTTTGTATCTTGTTTTTTTGTTTGTTTGTTTTGTTTTTTTAACAAGTAGCCATTCATTTGGACATATAAACATCAACCTCTGACTACTCCTTAGTGCCGTTTTAAAATTGTTTCAAGGGTTTTCACAGATACCTGAGAACATCCTCAGTTCACAGGTCAGTGTATATTTTGAAATACAGTGTAATGCCAGTGCAAAAAGTATATATGAAATGAAGTTAAAACTTTGTAGTTTATGCAAGTTGGAACAGCTATTAAAAAGTCAAAAAATAACAGCTGGGTAGTGAGGTTGCAGAGAAAAGGGAATGCTTTTACACAGCTGGTGGGAAAGTAAATAGTTCAGCCATTGTGGAAATTAGTTTGGCAATTTTACAAAGAACTTAAAACAGAACTACCATTCTACCCAGCAGTTGTATTATTGGTCATGTACCCAAAGGAATAGAAATCATTCTACCATAAAGACACACACACCATCGCAGCACTATTCACAGTAACAAAGACATTGAATCAACTTAAATACCCATCAACGATATACTGGATAAAGAAAATATGGGCCGGGCGCGGTGGCTCAAGCCTGTAATCCCAGCACTTTGGGAGGCCGAGACGGGCGGATCACGAGGTCAGGAGATCGAGACCATCCTGGCTAATACG
>NW_016806329.1:895973-920215 GCF_001698545.2 Rhinopithecus bieti | reverse complement strand
AAAAAAAAAAAAAAAAAAAAAAAAAAAAAAAAAAAAAAAAAAAGAAAATATGGTACATATACACCATGGAATACTACTACACAGTCATAAAAATGAATGAGATTATGTCCTTTGCAGCAACATGGATGGAGCTGTAGGTCATTATCCTAAGCAAACTAACGCAGGAACAAAAAACCAAAGACCACACATTCTCGTTTAAGTGGAAGCTGTCAGGCATGGTGGCTCACGCCTATAATCCTAGCACTTGGGGAACCACTTAAGGTAGATCACTTGAGGCTGGGAGTTCAAGACCAGCCTGGCCAACATAGCAAAACCCCATCTCTACTAAAAAATACAAAAATTAGCTGGGTGTTGGGGTGCACACCTGTAATCTCAGCTGCTTGGGAGGCTGAGGCATGAGAATCACTTGAACCCGAGAGGCAGAGGTTGCGGTGAGCTGAGATTACACCACTTCACTCCAGCCTAGTTGAAAGAGCAAGACTGTCTCATCAAAGAAAAGTATATATATACACACACACACATATATATCATATGTATCATATATGTGATATGTATCATATATGTATATCATTATATATGATATGTATCATGTATATTTATCATGATATATACGATATACATCATATACATGTATGTATATCATGATATATGTGATATATATCATATATGCAATATGTCGTATATCACATATGCAATGTGTGATGTGTCATATATCATATATATCACATATGCGGTATGTGTGATATATGTCATATATATCACATATGTGACATGTGTGATATGTCATACATCACATGCGATATGTGTGGTGTATGTCATATCACATGTCATATATGTCATGTGATCTATATCCGTATATATCACATGTGATATGTGTGATATATGTCATATATCATGTATGTGATATATATCACATGTGATATAAATGATATATATGATATATGTATGTGTGTATATATATGAAGTGGGAACTAAACGTTGAGGATATATGGACACAATGAAGGGAACAGCAGACACTGGGACCTACTTGAGGAGGGAGGGTGGAAGATGAGTATTGAAAAACTTCCTATCGGGTACTATGCTTATTACCTGAGTGACTAAATAATCTTTACACCAAACCCCCATGACACACAATTTACTCATGTAACAAGCCTACCCATGTACCCTAAACCTAAAATAAAAGCTTAAAAAATAAAAAAAAATACACTTTGTAATTAATTATTGGACAGTGGTGTTTTTGTGATAAAGTACAAATTTGTTCTTTACTTTTTTATGTCAAAGAAAAGTGGTAGTTCCCAGACATTTACATTCTAAACCTATATAGAAATCTGTATGCTAGCAGGTAAAATAATCCCTGTTAGATTTTCTAAATTGTAAATCAGATTTATGTGAAAAAACAGGTTACATTTTTCCCTTTTATTTCTTTGGTAATAGCAGTGAAAATACTATTTTCAAATTCTGGATTCCTGTTTAGTACAGCTATTCTCCCAGTTCCCTGGATTTCATCTGTGGAAAGTGTCATTGGAGTGCAAGAGTTAGCATTGTTTGTTTGGGTTTCCCCTTGCCCCTGACATTCTACTCTGATACTAAGCCACTCTTTTAGTTATAGTTAAATGAGACATGCATGGGTGATTTGCAGTTAACTGCTTGCCTCCACACATAACAAATGCCTCGGCTTCATATCTAATCATGATTCATGCCTTATGCCAGACATTTGCTGTCATCCCAGTACCAGCAGATGGTGGGACTAGACCCCTGGGGCAGTATGACCCAATGTTCTAAGGTTATATATCTTCTGGTAGCAATGGTCAGAACAGAAAAGATTGTAACATGGCAAATTAAGTTTAGCTCTTTATGGCTTTTTGCTTAAAAAAAAAAAAAGGTGTCACATTTTCAAGTGGTACCATAAAAACATATTTTTTAGTCCAATAAAATAAAAGCATAAACTGGAGTGTTATCATTCCTTAACTCCAAATCCTGGTAGTCAAGGGGTACATGGAACAATGGTTTTTCGCTTTCCTCAAACCCATGATTAGAAATACATTTTACATATAGTACGTATATACTTACAGGCACATATGCATATGCATATACATAGTTCATACCAAAATTTCAATAGTAGTGTTTGACCTTACCATGTGCAATTTTTTTTCTCTTTTTTGTTGTTGTAGATGTTGTTAATTCTTTCTCTCTTTTTAACCAGTTTCTAGTCTTCATTCCCCAAGTAGATTTTAGTGCTCACTAATGGATTGGGACCCACAGTTTGAAAAACTGTATTAAACAATCAGCACTTATTATAAAGAAATATGCTACTTACTTTTTTGTGGACTTTCTCAAATTATAAAAAATGATTTTCCTACTCTTTACTGATCACATCAGCTGCCATTTAGTTAACAAGAAATTTTTAGGGTTCTCTATTACTTTTATGTATATCCAAGGTTCTAAAGGACATAGAGGAGCTACATATAGAAACAAATTTCAATTGAATGTTTTAATGAGCCTTATAACCCTCTAGCTTTAAACACATGCCATTTCTCTTCATTGTTCACAAGTAATTTTATTTCTTTGAGCTTTTCTTTATTTTATCTTATATTTTAATAGGTCATTCTTTTAACATACATGAAGTAGCTTGTTTTAGGCCCGTTATTTGTATTTTAAAAAGAAGGAAAGGAAAGAAGTAGGGCCTTTTGAATTTCTGTATCACCAAATAGAATTTAGAATACTATAGGTTGTTGCAATGTACTGTTTCCCTTCTTCATTAATGATGATGTGAATGAGTTGTATGAAAAACATAGTAGTCATAGGGACCATGTAATCCCTTGACTATCACTTTTCATTCCATATAAAATGATAGGAGGTGAGTTTTTTGCCTATATAATTGCCATTTTTAAAAGTTGCTATGGCGTTGTAGAGAACCATAGAGTTTATAGAAAGTGATAGCTGTTAGAATTCAGAAGAGATACAGAAAAAAAGCATTTATATTCTGAATAGATAGGGTTAGAACTAACATTGAGAGGAAGTTTGGTACGCAAATGATATATTCAGAAAGAACTTCTTTATAGTCTGACTGTAAATAAACAAAATATATTATCAGGTGTTTTGTGCAGATTAAAACTCAAGATAAAAGCAGCTTGTGGAGCAGAAGGTAATTTTATATAAACACATATATTTGAATCTGTACTGAAACTAATTTATATTATGGGTGGGAAAAATTCTTGAATAATTTATTGTAGATAACGGTTGTCAGTCTTACCATTAAAGATTTTCATTGAAGCTCTTTGTGTATATCTCTTTTAGATACAGAAACAAGTGAAAAAATCCAGGCAAGTGGAATACTTCAGCTGTTTGCAAGTCTGTTGACTCCACAGTCTTCCTGCAAAGCCAAAGTAGCTAACATCATAGCAGAAGTAGCCAAAAATGGTGAGGTTTACCTCAAGAACTTTTCTGCTGGGAACATCTTCAGTTTTACATCTTACTTGTCAGTATGCTTTATTAATTTATGTTTTAATTTTGTAGATTAGATGTTTTTTATTTCATTTATCTTTTGTTTGACTCTTCATGTAATTGTTTTAAATGGCTATAGTTACAGTCATTCATACATGTCTCATTTGATAACCCATTCCTTCTCAGTAGAATTATGGGAAAGCTCTGCTGCCGTCAGCTATACCTGTGTTACTTATTACTTTTGGTATAAGAGTCTTGAACTTGCCACTGAGTCATTCATCTTTATTGGCATAAGAGATAATATATTTTTAAATATTTATGTTTGTTTGTGTTATACCCACATAAACTCACTGTTCTTTTTAGTTTTGCCTATTGTTCCGACACTGGCACTTCAACAGTATAGTTGGAATATATGTTCTATTTTCTACACTCACCTTTGTGGAAAACATATATTTCTTAAGTTTCCATGTAAGAATACTTTGGAAAAACAATAATGACAACAAAGTTTAGATTATAGAATACTTAATCCATCCCATTGTGTACTATTTATGCACTGAGAGATTCTTTGGGTGAATTATAGCATAAATATTTGCAAGTGGTTTTAGTTCAGTCAGTTCAAGAAAAACACTGAATTCCTAAAACAATTTTTAAGCATAAGAGAAGGCCATACTATATATAATACCTTTAGTGTGCCTCAATTTGTCAGTTTTACATTATTTTTTAGCCTTTTATTGTAATACGATTCATATATTATTTTTTAAAGGGAAGGAATTTTAAAATTCTGGCTTCATCATGGCAGGTGACTTTGTAAAGTACCAGTCAGTATATGTTGGTTTGCGCTGGTTAAACAATGTATTTTTAGGTGTGTTGCCAAAAAGAAAATTGTGTGAAACTGTCATTTGTGTAGAGGTTCTGAAAATGCATTTCAAGTTAGATTCCGTATTGGTATATCATTTTTTGGTGGTTGTTAGAAAATTGGCCATTTATCACTCTTATATGTCACATCTAAGAAGCAGATCTAGTTTGAAAATGAATTCTTTCCAGACGTTGCTTGTTAACCTGGACCAACCCTTATCTGAATTTTCTTACGTACAAGCGTCTTGGTTTTAAGAACAAGTCTTTTATTTTAACTTTGTTAGAGTCACAGTATGCAGTTCCAGAAATCAAGGTAGAGACTCCACAATTTTATCTTAAAATCCTTTTCTTTAGCATTCTTGTAGTGTAAAATCAGAAATTTTGGATAACAGATTTTTGTGAAATGGATTGCCATTCCTCTATTGTCTTTCTTAATAAAATTCCTCATAATGCTCTGTCACAATTTCATGACAACTCTGCTTTGAAGAGTTTCTTGTAGTAATACTCTAGTAGATGACAGCTATGTTCTAAAGACATAATAGAATTTTTAATGTTTATGCTTTTAATCAGAGGCTAATAAAGGGCATATCACTAACCTCCACTGGTTAAAATAAATAGGATACATTGGTATGTTTATTACTCCATGACCACAGCCAATTACTTTTTTAAGTGATTGGCTGAGAAAGTGGACCAGAATCTTGTTGAGTGGTTTTTTTTTTTGTTGTCTGTTTGTTTGTTTTTGAGACAGGGTCTTACTGTGTCACCCAGGCTGAAGTGTAGTGGCAGAATCACGGTTCACTGCAGACTTGACCTCCCAGGGTCAAGCAATCCTCCCACCTCAGCCTCCTGAGTAGCTGGACCATAGGCATGTGCCACCATGCCTGGCTAATTTTTAAATTATTATTATTTTTTGTAAAGACAGGGTCTCCCTATGTTGCCCAGGCTTGTCTTGAACTCCTAGATTCAGGGATCCTCCCACCTTGGCCTCACAAAGTGCTGGGATTACAGGCGTAAGCCACTGAGTCTGGCCATTGAGTGTTCTTTTCAAAATAAATACATAACTTCAGAAGTGCAACCTGGCACAACATTGTATACTGATTGGGCATGTATTTCTTGGTAGAAATTGACGATGAAAAAGATTGTATGAACCAGAGAATATGACGTTGGAAGTTAATTTGTTCATCTTTACTCTGCTGTGCACAGAGGAGAAATATTAGCATATACTTCTTCAATTCACATAAACCCCAAATAGGTTTTGTACATAGAAAAGAATCTTTAAAATTAACACACCTTTATGCTGACATTCAGAATTTAGAGGATTTATAAGAAGTTCCATGGGCGAGTTTAATGTGGGAGGGTAGCTTTGACCATAAATTATAGTAAAAGATTTTTTAGACCTTTTAAATGTATTATTCCTTTATATAATAGACTTAAGACTGATAGGAGGCAAAGGACAAATAAGCAAGATATGACATATCTGTGAATATTTCAGAATTGGACTCTCAAAAGTAATAATAATAGTAATACTTCCTAATGCTAGCTATGATTTTGTGCTCACATAATTTAAGTGTTGTCTACATTATTTCAATCCCTTATGAGATAGGGTTATTTTATACACATGAGAAAACATAGAGGCTAAATATCTTGACTGTCGTCACACTTAAGTGATAATAGTTGGATTTTATTCACTAGTTTGTTTCTCTCCTTTCATTTCTTTTCAGTAAATGAGATTTTATGATGGCAGTGGAATGTGTAGAGGTGGTCTGAGTACAGGGGTAGCAGCATGTAACATGAAAGACTGGGCTGGTGACTGATGTGAAAATGTGTAAAAACCAGCAAAAGTTGAACTGCTGTTTGTTCTTCTATAGCAGTTCCCTGCCTTTGACCTGTAGTAGCAACAGACTCATCCGGGGACTTGTTAGATACAAATTCTTGGATCCATTCACCCAGACTTACTGAATCAGGGACTCAGGAGTGGGCCCAACCATCTGTTTTAACAAGTCCTCTAGGTGATACTGATGAGTATAAAGTTTGAGAACCAAGTTTCAGTCTAAAGCAGTACAGAATCAGGAGTTTTGATTAACATTACGCTTTTTTGTTCTTCTGTGTACTTAATCATATTGCAAAGTGTTTATCAAAACTTCCACCTGCGTGCTCTTAACAACAGAGTGAAAGTTTACACCCAAGAGGGGGGAAGAGCACTAACCAGAAATACAGAAGTCTCCTGTTCTATTTTATTGATTTTAATTTTGCCCTCTGTTCCATAACAGGTACATGTACGTGTTTCTTTTAGTATGAAATGCATGTGTGCCCTAGAGAAATCATTGAATAAAGTTGAGACTCCAGAAGAATGCACTATGTTGTCAAGTAGTTGAAAGTATACCTTCAGACCTCAGTGTTGGAAGCTTAACCTCCGTCATTTTGTAAGAATTATTATCAGTACTTTTTTTTTCTTTTTCTTTTTCTTTTTTTTTTGAGACGGAGTCTCACTCTGTTGCCCAGGCTGGAGTGCAATGGCGCGATCTCAGCTCACTGCAAGCTCTACCTTCTGGGTTCAAGCGATTCTCCTGCCTCAGTCCCCCGAGGAGGTGGAATTACAGGCGACCGCCACCATGCCCGGCTAATTTTTTGTATCTTTAGTAGAGATGGGGTTTCACCATGTTGACCAGGCTGGTCTTGAACTCCTGACCTCGTGATCTGCCCCCCCCTCAGCCTCCCAAAGTGCTGGGATTACAGGCATGAGCCACCGTACCCAGCCAGTACTTCTTTAAAAACAAGGGCAATACAAAGTGTGAATGAAAAATATAAATGTCAGTTTGACAACCCACATATAAAAGTCACTCATTCTTTTAATATTCATGCCTCATGGTTTTCCTTGTTTTCAAAATAAAATATAAAACCTAAGCATTAACACAAGGAGATTATTAGAGAAAATTCAAACGTGAATATAATGGTTTAGTCTAATAGACACTGAGGTGGACTCTACTTTGGCTTGAAAATTTTGGTTTAAAAGAGTTTTAATAAAATACTTAGTTTCTTCAGGTAGCTGAAAGTGGAGAAAGTGGACATTAGGTTTTTTAATATTTGAGGAGATGTGAGGGGGATATAAATCTCAGTGTATATAAAAGAAGATAATTTTATTTTTTGGTTTTCATCACAGCCTGTACTTTATGATGCTGCTGAATAAATGTGTAATTCAAGTAGGTTTGAGAAAGTAAAAGCAAGAAAGTAAAGCGTTAACACTCTAGATTTAGAAAAGAATAGAAATAATCAACAATTATTTAATGAATATATTACTACAGTCAAAGGGAACAACATTGGTCTTAGGTGGAAATCAACTTTTCATTTTTATTGATATTGAAATAAAGCAGTACCTATTTCCTTAAAACCTCTGTATTGAATTTCTACATTAACCTACACATGTTTTGCAAAGAAAAAAAATGAATTATGTGTCGTGTAGGCAAATACAAATATGCAGAAATACTTAATGGCTCCTGCTTTCTGCAGCATAATGGCATCCACTAACTTTGATTTCTATTCGCTGTCATTCTGCATGTATCTTGGTTTCAACCTCTTTCCCTTGCAGTACTGCCCCACTCCCCGAACCAAAATTTTCAGTTCTCTGAGTTCAGATTACCTAGAGAGAATCTGATTTTTTGCCTGTTTCTTTTTAAGTTCATTGCCGTTGTTCTTTTAGGAAATCTTTCAAAGTAGACCGTCTTTTAGGCTATTGAGTCAGAATCCAGCCAGCTGTGAAAGATAGCTGACGTGAAACGTAGAGGCATAGGTAGGAACCCCTTTGAAGAAGGATGACTGTCAGCCATTCTGAAGCTTCTCCAATGTAGTATGTATAACATTTTAAACATTCTTACACATCCCTGGTATTTTTTTTAATATATCTGCCTGAAGCATGATAACTTTATGTCTTTCAAATTAGATAGCGAGGGCTACCACTCTTTGGTTAAAAAAGTAAATTAGCTGAAAAGCAAAAGATTTTTAGAAGAAATTCTTTTTTACTTTATCCAGAGACTGACAGTGACTGAAAGCTGAGGAATATATTAGCTTTGTTTTATCTTTATATGTTTTTGAGTAAAAAATGGTTCCAAAGAGTTTGATTCCATAATTTTTCTGTAATTATTTACCCTCTACTATTCCAAGAATACTTGAAGCTATTGATTGTAGTCAAAATTTTGAAAGATTGGTATCATATAGGCAAAACATAAAAGAAACACAGCAATTCATCAATGTTGCCATTGCCTGAAGAATAGCAATAACAAAACAAGTAAAATAATAAGATAAACAAGTTTTATTTATGAATGAGTGCAAATCAGACCATTCCTAAATTTCTTGTTTTAGTAGTCAATGAAATCACCTTACTGTTGGGAACTAGGCATAGTTCAGTGAAAAGGATAATGAACATCTGTCTTTAATATGAGTTAGTAGCATATTAATTTAAGATTTGAAATCTAGACCAGGCCTGGTGGTTCTCACCTATAATCCTAGCACTTTGGGAGGCCACAATGGAAGGATCACTTGAGACTAGAAGTTCGACACCAGCCAGGGCAGCATAGTGAAACTCTGTCTATAAAAAAATTAAAAATTGGCTGGACGTGGTGGCTCATGCCTGTAATCCCAACACTTTGGGAGACTGAGACGGGCGGATCACGAGGTCAAGAGTTCAAGACCAGCCTGGCCAACATGGTGAAACTCCATCTCTACTAAAAATACAAAAATTAGCTGGGTGTAGTGACACTCGCCTGTAGTCCCAACTACTCGGGAGGCTGAGGCAGGAGAATCGTTTGAACCGGGAGACAGAGGTTGCAGTGAGCCAAGACTGCGCCATTGTACTCCAGCCTGGATGACAGAGCAAAGCTCCGTGCTCCGTCTCAAAAATAAATAAATAAGTAAAATTATCTAGGCCTGGTGGTACACGCCTGTAATTCCAGCTACTCAGGAGGCTGAGGTCAGGGAGGATCCCTTAAGCTCAGGAGTTCAAAGCTATAGTGAGCCATTATCATGCCATTGCATTCCAGCCTGAGTGATAGGGTAAGACCTTGTCTCAAGGAAAAAAAGATTTAAAATCTATGAAGGATCTCAAGTAACAATTAACTGAGAGGTCAATAAGAAGATTGGTGTGTCCTCTCCTATAGATGGTCATTGAATTCATGAACATGTATAGGATAATTCATTTTCTTAGCATGAGTAGTAGGATACTTAATACTACTGAGTTTGATAACATCAGTGATAAACTCAAAGCTTAGTTGTTGAGATAGGAGATAATCTCAATCAGAAGTTTACATTACAGGGGATTTTTCAGTGATAGAGTAATAAGTAAGAAAGAGATGATAGGAATTAAATCCTTTATTTAGGGAGAGAGGAATACCTCTGTGATTTACAGATATCTTAGGCGGAAAAGAAGTTGTCTCAGAGGTGACAGCTGACAGAATAACCTATATGGTATGCACTAAGAATTTGAAAATGAAGGGAAAGAGAAGGAGGATTGCTTATGAGGGTACCTGTGGAACAAAGTAAGGGGTAGACCACCTTGTAGAGTGAAAAGATAGTGGTTTTTTTAGTAGGACAAGTTATAGATGGATAAATTAGTTCTTTGTTAACTAACTTTATTAACCAGAACATCCTTATGGTGAGTTGTGATGTCCAAAAAGATAAGTCAGTTATTGGTTATTGGAGAAATTTCACCAGTTACATATTTCCTTATGTTTTGTAGTGGTCCATCATGAGACACTGTAAAAAAAAAAAAAAAGTTTTCTAATCATGACTGTGGTGGTATCATGGGGAGTTAATACATAAGAGAATGGCATGCCATAAAGATAAGGAAAACATGAATTTGAAATTTAAGAAATCTTAACATTTGATTCTTTAGACCTGTAAATGTGTGGGTATAGCAGCAGATATGAATGAGCCATAAAATGGATTTTAATAAAGGATGGGAGTGAAGATAAGAAGAGGATGATTCCACCACATCTTACCAATCAAAAAGGACATATTATTTTTTAACGGTTCACTGAAACCTTTATATATATAGGCTATATATAAATATATGTTTATATGTATTTAATAACATTATATATATAAAAACAAACATACTTATATATATTTATATGTATATAGCCTATATATATATATATACACACTTTTTTAGAAAACAGTGAAAAATTAGACATTATGATGGCTTATAACTCTAGTACTTTAATTATCAGGCTCGTAGAAATACATTGCCATTGTTTCCATCATCACACATAATGCTTCCAAAGCACATCCAGTTATTACGAGAAGATAATGATAAATTAGTTGTGACATAAGTTAATTAAAAATCCCTTTGGTTTATGGCAGAGACTGTCAGCAAACAAAAATATGACCCCAGTCAGTTTTGTGTATTTTATGAAGCATTTAGTAGGGCTGTAACAGGGTACTTTTGAACAGGAATGTACTCCTCAAATATTCAGCCACCTTTTCAAGGTGACTTTTAAATACCACATATTAAAAGTAGGTATTTATTATATTAGGGGAGGTGATTTATGTAAATTGTGAATTGTTAGATTTTTAATTAATATGTGTCTTATTTTCAGAGTTTATGCGAATTCCATGTGTGGATGCTGGATTGATTTCACCACTGGTGCAGCTGCTAAATAGCAAAGACCAGGAAGTGCTGCTTCAAACGGGCAGGGCTCTAGGAAACATATGTTACGATAGCCGTAAGTGTTGATATCTCAATAATACACATACATTTTTAAGAATTATTATATTCAGACTAATCTGCTTTGGTGTTAGCAGTGACTTTTCTAGGCTAAAACACTAACATGGGCCAGCGTGATTTAGCACTGCTTATTTAGCAGAATTTATGGAGATTCGGGTCATTGTATTCTTATCTAAGAAATCACAGGAAATAAAATGTTTTCCTCTATTATCACAAATGATATTTTCAGAGGAAATTAAGTCAGTTTCTAAGAAATTGGGGCTTTAAGTTTAGAAAAAATACATATGTGCATCTTCTCAATTAGGTTTCATTGAAGTATTATCTCTGAATGGGAATGCTTGTGGACACAATTTTTTAAAGTTTCTACGTCTGTCCAAATACATTTTTAATTACTTGCAATTCAGTAAAACCAATCATAAAAACCATTCTCTTCTCAAAAGCTAGATTGGCCCATTGCATTCACATTGACTCCATTCCTATTTGTCATTATATCATTGTCATCCTCACCACCTTCTATAATACACTGTTCTACTAGGCAAAAAGAAAGCAAGAACTGGGGTATGGGTATATTGTAACAGCGTTACAATTTCTACTTCCCCTTTCTACATATAAACAAAATA
This sequence comes from Rhinopithecus bieti, assembly GCF_001698545.2. NCBI lineage: Eukaryota > Metazoa > Chordata > Mammalia > Primates > Cercopithecidae > Rhinopithecus > Rhinopithecus bieti. Next base: position 908,578 of record NW_016806329.1, on the reverse strand, counting down.
CAGAAAAGAAATTTAAGTATATTTAGCTTAACTAGGCTTATTCTGATTTTCCTTAGAGTTCTATTTGCTGAGCCAAAACACATATTTTATCATTCACCTGTAAAGCCTCCTAGGAATTTAGTTTTATTTCTATAACTAGGATAACTTTTAATGCTTATTTTTCCCATTGAGTGTTTAACTCAAATGAGTTTTGTTATAAACACACAAGATATGGCCCTTTTATAATAGGCAGTCCTTCAAAAAGTGATTTATGCGTATGAGCCAGAAAGAAAGGACATAAATATATTCATTTATGATATAAGAAAGAAGTAGGAAAAAAGATTGAAACTACAGTTATAACTTATATATAGCAGTAGTGGTAAAGCTAGCCTCATTTATTCTCCTTTTCTTACTTTTTCTGAAATAGGAGTTACAATAGCCATAAGTATTGAAATATCAGTAATTAATCTGAGGACATAGATGTCTTAATATGAATTTTAACTTCAGTTTTCAGTCCCCAATATAGCCTGCAAATCTACCTATCTGCTCCTTCATTCCAGTTCTTTTTATCGTAGGGTATTAGCTTTATTTACAAAATTCTATTGCTTTATGTTTATAATTTTGTGTTTTCTTATTTAGGATTTTTATTAAGCACCATAGTTTATAATTATCAACTTTCAAGATTGAATCATTTATTATATATTTATATGATTAATGTTAGCAATATATATTAGACCTCAGCTGACTAGTAGTCAAAGATTAGTTACATGTACTTGGAAAGTATTGATTATTACTGTTTTTATTGTTACTTTTCCGTGTTTGTTACTAGAATTTAAGGGTACCAAAAGTATTCTTTAAACTTTGTTCATTTTAGTTATTCTTGAATTATACATTGTTTGAACATAGAGAATATTACCTGTTTTGAGAACTTTTGTCCTGGTGTTTTTCCTATTAATAAAATAGGAGAAATACACACAGTGATATTTTGTTTCATATTGCTTTGGTTTTTAATGGGCATAGAGTAATTTTATTTCCTGTGTATTCTAAAGAACCTTGAAGTTAGGGTAATAAATGTCTAGTTAAGATTATTCTTTTGATGAAACTGAAGTCCATTATTATAGTATTTATTATATCTATTTACTATCTTACAGGATATACAATATAAAGTTCTATGGATATCCTTTAAGTTATGAAGTTAATTTTTTTCTTATTATAAATATTTATGACCAACTTATCCTCATTTAGTTCAATGGAAGTCATAGCTAAATGATTAATTAAGCATAGTAAATAAGGCCATATTTTTATACTTTTAAACTTCAGGAAATGAAGTTTGAAGTCTTAAAAGTGAATGAATGTAAGAAGTGATTCATTACTTACTATAAGTCAGGTGATGAAAATGTATTGTGCCATGCTTTCATATGCATATAATTTCCATAGACTGCATGCTTTCTTACCCTTTTATTCAAAATTAAATCCTGTGAACTTCTTAGTGATTTCTCTAGAATGATTGCAGGACAATTACATTGTTTATACTTGAATTACAAGAATAATATAAAACCCTGTAAACGTGATGGTATGTGGTTGATTTGGGAAAATACTTGAAATGCATTTCCCAATTTATTTTGTGACAACCGGATATTTTCCTTTTAAACAAGTTTTAGTGGCTTTTATTTTAATTCATCAACCTTCTTCACTCTCGGGAATGTAATGCTTCGTTTTTAAAAGGAGTATAGAAAACTACATGATAGCCTTGTGATCAATACAAATAATCTTTTTCTTTCAAATAAAGTATGTTTTAAAGAGTTCATATATTTGTGTTTTATCAGACTTACCTGTGGGGCTAATCAGTTGATTTCCATTTTATTAATGTACTCCAGATGAATAACTTTTTTAACGTAGGTTTATTCAGTATGATCATAGGCTTACAGTAGATAGTAAAGTTGATGTAAATAGAAAGTGGTATAAAGAATTCACTGTTGGATCACTTGGCCTTTTGGCTAAGATCAAGCGTAGAATTCACTATTGGAGATAAAATTTGAGAAATTCATACATGTTCTATAGATTTTTACTTTGACACATGAAAAGTAAAGCATTTGCTAGCATATTTCAGTTAGCATAGTGTATTTGAAAGGAAGTGAGCTCCAACTGTAGAAAGAATTACCATAAAATCCGTGGAAATCTTTGGAGAAAAACTAGGTCAGATTTCAGTTTTACCAGCCTTGACAGTGCCCATTTTAGAAACTTTTCCTAATGAAAGAAAACAGCCTTATGTAATCCTAACATCAGGTAACAAACTGGCATACTGCTAAATGGGACGGAGTAAAGTTTTGTTGCTGATGAACTTTTTGAATCCCAGTCTCCCTCTTGCATATAGAGATGAAAGAATCACTGGCTGGGAACATTTTTCATTTAAAATACTTGATCTTTTTTCTTCCAGAGAGCTGCAAGGCACTTCATTTATGGATTTCTCTTTCGAAGTATCCAAGCAGACTTCTGATATAAGCAATACTTTAAAATTCTTCTGCCCTTTAACTTTGCCAAAATAACTCTTTTTATGAGAATTTTGACATCTTTCAGATCAGACAAGAAAGGAAAGTTGTATTTCAATTTGGAAAGAAATAATCAAAATTGTGCGTTTGATGGAATATACCAGGGAATGTGGTTTTAAAGCGCAGTAGTATCATATTTCAGAAATGCATGCCTTTGGCCTGTTTACACTTCCATTTCAAAGGTGTTGTAAAAAAGAGGATTATGTTCTTATATAGCTGTCTTTGTGGCATTCCTCATTTCATTGATTTGTTTATGTAACTGTGCACATTTTAAATTGCTGATATACTTAAATGGCCTTATAGTTTTAAAAAGCTTTATGTTAAATTCCCATCCTGTATTTATAATTCCTGGGGATAAATTGGTGATTTGAGACTAGTGTTCTGTTTGTGGATATTACTGCTTGAGGTAAGGAAATAATTGTTACTTGATCTACTAGTTAAAAGATATTAGTAGAGGCTAGAAGAAAATGATTACATGAAGTTAAGTATTTATGCCTTTTTATACATGTAGGAAGAATAATGTACAAATCAAATAAAGATGTTTTAAAATTAAACAAATATACCTCTGCATAGAAATAAAGTGAATGCTTACTGTGTAACTGGTACTATTATTGGAAAGATATGCACACTTAAGCTTGTATGATATACTTTCATACATGAGATAAAAAGTTGTATTCTTCCTCACTGATGAGTAAATAAATATTAAAATGAGGTGGTAATCAGGCTTGCCAGAGCCAGTGTTTATGATGTGAAATATTGTTTATTCATTGACATCAAGTATATATGGGAAGGATGCTGAAACATATGCATGTATCCATTTGTATATTGGTGATTCTTGTGCAACACTATTTTAATATAAAGGCTTTATATATAAAATTCTTTATATAAAATAGTGTAGAAGGAATCGTAGTTCTTACTGCAAATGCTGAAAATAGTTACCAATAATTCTACAATATTTTATCATGTAAGTTGGTCAGAAAAGTATATATTAATATAATACAGACATACTTTGAAATCGCCAAAGTAATCAAAGTATATTTGCAACAGTTATATTCAAAAGGGAACTATTTATATCCATCATTTAAAATAAATGCTTATTTCAGTGATAGCAATTAGGTTATTTGATGAGTTATATTAGTTACGTTATTAAAGTCTCATGTCTTTGTATTTACTCTATTTTCTGTGTTACTCAGTTTTAGAATAAAATAGAATTATCAGTCAATAAGTAGCATAAAAATAAGATTCTTCAGTTTTCATCAATCTGTTGTATTTTATGAGTTTTATTATTTAAGTACATCATGTATATAAGAATAAACAACAATATGTTACTGCTACTTTTAAAGATAGTAGTTATGACTGTTATCACATGAAAGCATTCCACTATAAAGACATTCTAAATATAGATTGAAGTAGATGTTGTTTTGTAACACTGTCGTAAGCTCTAAAAACAATCATGCCATTAAAGAGCTTTTTAAATGGTAGAGAAAATAAAATGAACAAAGGAACACAACTTGAGGACAATTACAGAGCACACATTATATATATTTTTTATCAGAATGAAAATAAATAAGAATATTAACTGTAGCTGTTTTTTAAAGAAATTAACCAAATAGTGCATTGCTTAGAAAAGAATTCGTTTACAAATTAATATAATTATAAATGTATAAAATTTTAATATAACCCCTAGAAAGTGGATATTGCAAATGAATGTGATTTGCAGCTCTACCATTCACTAAGTTGTCATTTAATTTTTCTGATTTTAGTTTCCTTATTAGTAAAGTAAGTTTGTTTGGATTAAGTATGTTTATATAAAAAGTGTGTGACTCAATGTAATACATACAGCAACATAGAAAAGATATTTACATAAAGATATTAAAGCCAGAAGCCATATAAAGAGAGGCAAAGATAAATCTGGTGGAAAGCAAGGATATTATGCTTAACTGTGTATAAGCACTGATTTCACTTGAGCTTCTTGGCAGCCTATGTGAAAAAAAAAACTTGATATACCTTGTAATTTTTATTTTATTATAGAAAGGAATATTTTAGTTCTTTAATCAAAAAACTTTTGAGACAACATAGTAGGAGGGTGTCATTAATACCCCAGATGATTCTGTGCACATACCTAGTTACAATATGTAAGGATATTTACTGGCATTACAGTGTCCCTAGTGACTGTTCTACAAAAGTTGCCCAGATGTTTTCCATGTGATTGTTTCTTATACGAATCTTCAACAGAATCCGGGAAATAATACTGAGAACTTTACAGAAGGTTGTTATATTTGGTTAGTATATTCCAAGTGTGTTGTTTTTTGGTGGCTAAACTTGCTTAAAGGATTCGGTTTAAAAATTTGAAAAAGTTTTGACTTGAAATATTTCCTAGTTCATTTTAAAACCAGAATACAATTCTGGTTTCCATTCATTGTACTTTGTCCTTTTCTCTATGTTGTGTGATGTATCAAGTTGTATTTCTTGAGACGAAAAACCATGTTTATCTTTGATTTTTGAGCCCAGTATCAGTTTGATGGAAACCTGACTAGCATGAAAGTGAGTATTTTAAAATACCACTTTAGTTGTGGTACACAAATCTGTACATATGTTAGAATTGCTTAGAACCATGCATGGCTATACACGTATACTAATGCATGTAAAAACTGATGAAATATGAATAAGGTCCAACATTGTACCAATGTCAGTGTCCTGGTTGTGCTATTGCTTAGTAGAATTATGCAGTGTTACCATTGGAAGAAGCTGGATAAAAGATACATGAAACCTTTTGTGCTTTTTTTTTTAATAACTTCTTGTGAGCCTCTAATTACTTATAAATAAAAAGTTTTAAAACCTCACCTATCCAGAAAGCATATATATTCTCTTCTCTATGGGAAATGACCGTGTTGTTTCAGCAGTACCTGAGGTAAGAGGTGAGGGCAGCAGGTATATATACACATACACACAAAAATTTAAAGCGTAGCTCACAGCAATAATTTTAATGAGTTTGTGCAATTAATGTGAAAGACAAAATTGCCTGTAATTTTTTCTCCCTCCAAATTGGACTTTTATGGAAAAAAAAAATCAACAAAAACCTAACAGCCCTAAAATAAGATTTAGGGAGTGAGAATTCATATTTTTTGGGTTAGGACCCAGGGACAAAAGCAGAGTAAATTTCTTAGAAGGGGAATAACTGATAGGGAAATAATATAGACCAAAAAAGTGAAATTATGAACTCAAGTAAACAAGTTGGTGTTAAAATGAGAAAGGACATTTCTGCCATAGAGAAAAAAGAAGATAAATGAAAGTATAAAAAAAAACCTTAATTAGTAAAGAGGATACTCAAAGGTGTTTCTGGGTATAGTTCTGTCTTCCCAGTAAGGTAGACGTCAAGGTCATCTGTTAATAAAAGTCAACACCAAAATGATGGTAGGAAGTGTGTGGTTTTGGGGGAAAGTTCAGAATTGGGGCTGTGGAACATGTAAATCATGAAGATACGATTTTTTCAAATAGCCAAATAGTAATACAGGTGTGCTATGGTAGAGATCTTGATTGTGCATCCATTAATGTATAGTGTGCACTTAAAATGTCTGTAGGCTAAGGAATTATTTTGACTTTGATTTGTGGACAGGAAGGAGCCTCTGAAAGTAACTTGAAGAAATTGATATTTTCAGTTTTGTAGCATCATATAGTCTAGTTGGAATGGACAGAGATGTGAGGCAGAGATTTCAGGAAGCCGTTATAGGAGGCCACGTGTGGTGTGGTAAATAGTGACTGCGGCAGAGAGAACGGAATTATAATGTGAAGTGAGAGACAGGACTCAGATAGTTTATTATCAGTTTGGCTGATTCTTGCATAGCACCGTACCAGGTTTAAGCAATGTTAAGTACTCCATCTCTTCAGATAGTTTGCACTTTGAGAAACTATGATCTTTCCATTTTTGTACTTGGTATTAAATTTAAATTCCTCTTTTATTAAATGGTATTCAGAAATGCAAGATTCTATAAAGTTTACCTTAAAAATTGTAGGACAAAGAACAGATATTACTGCTTTTTTTCCCATGCTTGATTACTTTCCAACTACTATTTTATAAAAAGCTAATGTCTTAGGGAAGACATGAAATAGTAATTTCTGAGTGATTGTTCTTAATTTTATAGATACGAAAGTAGAAGCAACCTGTGAGAGAGTATTGCATATAGCAAAAATATTAGATGATTTTTCTTGGGTTCAGTAAGAAGTCATATATGATTGCCTTCCCCTGCCCCACCTCACCCCCATTCTCTGAGTCAGAAGGCTGAATGGCTTCAGAATTTTCCTTTCCTCATTAACAGGACTTAGGTAGGGTGGGAAAAGTCTAATTATAGAGGCCTATTTGGGGTTTAAAACATTTTGGTCTAGATCTGTTTTTTCTCCTTACCTTTACCACTCTCATGTCACCTGTTAAAGTCAAAGTTTAGATATGTGAAACGTTTAAGATTTCCAGTTTGCTTGTTGAAACCCTATCGGTGCCGGGCGCGGTGGCTCACGCCTGTAATCTCAGCACTTTGGGAGGCCGAGGCGGGCGGATCACGAGGTCAGGAGATCGAGACCATCCTGGCAAACACGGTGAAACCCGTCTCTATTAAAATACAAAAAAAAAAAAAAAAAAAAAAAACCCTATCAACACATGTTATCCACTGCTCTTTTTAATGGGGTTTTGTTTAAATTATTTTAATTTTCTTATTTGTAACCAAGTTGAAGTACTGAGAACTTTCTCAACTTTTGATCAGTGTTTTCCTTGCTACAAGTAGGGTTCATTTTACTTGGTGGTAAGGAAATATGAAAAATAAATGCTAGTAAAAGTGAATAATACAGGGCCAGGCATAGTGGCTCGCACTTGTAATCCCATCTTGGGAGGCCAAGGCAGGTGGATCACTTGAGGTCAGGAGTTCAAGACCAGTCTGGTCAACATGGTGAAACCCCATCTCTATTTAAAAAGAAAAAACTTGGCCGGGCGCGTTGGCTCAAGCCTGTAATCCCAGCACTTTGGGAGGCCGAGACAGGCAGATCACGAGGTCAGGAGATCGAGACCATCCTGGCTAACACTGTGAAACCCCTTCTCTACTAAAAAATACAAAAAACTAGCCGGGCGAGGTGGCGGGTGCCTGTAGTCCCAGCTACTCGGGAGGCTGAGGCAGGAGAATGGCGTGAACCCGGGAGGCGGAGCTTGCAGTGAGCTGAGATCCGGCCACTGTACTCCAGTCCCGGCGACAGAGTGAGACTCCGTCTCAGAAAAAAAAAAAAAGAAAAAAAAAGAAAAAACTAGCCAGCCATGATGGCATATGCCTATAATTCCAGCTTTGGGAGGCTGGGGCATGAGAATTGCTTGAACCCAGGAGGCAGTGATTTGAGATCACAGCATTGTACTCCAGCCTAGATGACGGAGTAAGACTGTCTCAAAAAAACAAAAAGTGAATAATTTACATTTTTCCTGCTGAGTAAAATGTTTTTACCCTTTGAGGAACTATGCTGTCGTCAGTTCAGATTAAATTCTAAATCATAACTATATATACATTTTACATTTGCTCACACCCACATATATGTAGTCTAGCATAATTTAAGTATGAAGTAGTTTGGTACAAAAACAGCTTTTATATTTACAATATTTATAAAAGCTTTTGATCTTGAACAATTGGAGTAATAAATTGGAACAATAAATTACATACATTGTTATCTAAATGCTATGTAAAATTCACTTTCAGTAATTTTATAGAAATAATTGAGTTAAATGACTTTATGATTTGTTTATAAACTAAGGATATTCAGTCTTTTGCTAATAAAATGATACAGAAATATAAAAATATAGGAAGTAAAGAAAGCTTTAGTCATTTCTTTAGGAAATGTATTGCCATTTATGAATCCTTTATTAGATAAAGGGTTTTTGAAAAAGTAGAATTATTGAACAATTTAAACTGATGTGAGAAATCTGTTGGACTACAGAAATTAATACTAATATCAACAGGCGCACCAAAAACTGTGTCCATTAAATGCTGGGCCATAACCTCATTTTATGCTGTATCCTTGGTACTAGTGCTTTGGGAAATGAAAGATTTAATTCATTTTCTTTTCCTGATCTGGCATTACAAGTGTAAATGTATATACACCTTGAAATTTTCCCACCTAAATGCAGGTTTTTAAACCTGAATATAATATCAGAAAATTGCAAGTTGCATGCTTCTCTTTTGATACGTGTGCGCTTAGCAGTCATGGTGGCTTTTTCTTCATGACTCACTTTTGTAATTTTACTTATGTAATGTGTTATAGCTTTTGCTTTTATATCTAGTCTTTCAGGGATTTTGCCTGAATCTGGAAGGTGAATAAATTGTGTTTTGAGTTTTAGAAATGATATTGATGAGCTTTTTTATTTGAATGCTGAAAACATTCTATTATGTCTAAGGTACATAATGGAAATTCACTGTTGACAGAATTATAGGGGGAAATACAAGCATTAGAATTTAATTTTCTTTCCTAGTAGACTTCATAAATACATTTTAACTTTGTCTTGAAAAACATTGTAGGGTCTGGATGTGGTGGCTCACAGCTGTGATCCTGACATTTTGGGAGGCTGAGATGAGAGGATCACTTGAGCCCAGGAGTGCAAGATTAGCCTGGGCAACATAGCAAGATCCCATCTCTACAAAAAATAAATTTAGCTGTGCACAGTGGAGCACTTCTGTAGTCCTGCTACTCAGGAGGCTGAGGTAGGATGACATGAGCCTGGGAGTTCAAGGCCGCAGGGAGACATGATTGTGCTACCACACTCCATCCTGGGTGACAGAGCAAGACCTTGTCTGAAAACAACAACAAACACAATGTAGATATGTCTATTACTGTTTCCCTGCTCCAGGAACTTGGCAAAATTAAAAGCAGTATATTTAATAGGAATGGAAAAAAAGTCTTCATAATCATGCAGATCAGAATGGCCACTATTTCAGACTTAGAAAAATACGTTGCTACTCATGATTTACATCACTGGCTTCTAATCTCTTTGTGAAAACTTCCTTTTTAACACCACAAATTATTGTTCTCCTCCTTTGAGGATGTAGGTCACGTATTTTATAGTAATGACTACTTACAAATGTATGTACTGAGAAGATATGAAATAATGAGTAAATGCCAGGAAATTCTCTGTGTCTTTGTATTCTTTGGTGTATGCGTACAACGATTTAATCCACAAATATTGATTGAACCAACTCTGTTTAGGGGACACTGCCTGTGATGGGGATTATGGGGGGAAATATGAGCAAGAAGTCTCTATCCTTGTGAGGCTTTCACAGGAGGAGGTAGATAATAAATACTACAGAAAAGATATTTATAGATTGTGATGATTGATATCAAGGGAATACAGAAGTTGATGTATAATGAGTGTATTTGAGTGTGAAGAAAGTTCTCTCTGTGGATGTTATTTAAGCTGAGGTCTGGAAAATGAGAATGAGCTAGCTAAGAGAAGAGGAAGAATATTCCTTATAGAAGTATATTAATTGAGCTAAGTGTGGTGGCTCACATCTGTAATCCCAGAACTTTGGGACGCCAAGGCTCAAGGGTTGCATGAGGCCAGGAGTTTGAGACCAGCCTGGCCAACACAGCGAGACTCTGTCTCTACAAAATAAAAAATGAGCCATTATGGTGGCACGTGTCTGTAATCCCAGCTACTCTGGAGGCTGAGGTGGGAGGATCACTTGAGCCCAGGAGTTCTAGGCTGCAGTGAGCCATCACACCACTGCACTCCAGCCTAGATAACAGTGAGACCCTCTCTCAAAAAACAAAAGTGTAGTAATTGTAAAGCCCTGAGAGGGGAAGGGATTTGTTAGAAATTCAGAAAGGAAACCAGGGTATGTGAGATACTGTGAACAGGGAGTTTTTTGTGATAAAGTTCAAGAAACAAAAGTGTAGATGATAGAAAACCTTGTGAGTCATCTTAGAAGTAGTGAGAAGTTGTTGAAGGCAAAAAGTGACATGACCTGATTCGGATTTTAAAAAATCACTGTTGGAGCTGCATGGAAAAGGAGTTGAGAAGGATAGAAATTAAGAGTTAAGAAGGGAAGCATTGAGACTAATTGAAAGACTTTTGTAATTGTCCAGGCACAACATAATGGTAACTTGGATTAAGTTATGGTAGTGTGGAAAGAGGAGGAACTTGGAAAGTGTTTAGAGTGATGGATTGGATTGGGAATATGAGAAAGGGAGAAATCAAGAGTGATTTCTAGGACTTGAGTACCTGGACAGAAGATGGGGCAATTTGCCAATGTAGGAAAGAACAGAGGTTGTTTTTTGTTTCTGGGTTTTTCAGTTATTGCTGCTTTTTATTTTGTTTTGCTGCAGGCATTATTAAGTCTGAGATTCTTCATAGAGGCACAAGAAGAAATGGCACATAGGCAATTTCAATATCTTTATATTCTTTTACATTTGGGGAATAAACATTCAAAAAGTTAAAGTAATCTCCTGCATTTAGCAAAATGTTAACTGTTTCTTAGATAGAATATGTAGATTCAAGGGAACCAAGAGAAATTAGAAAGCTTAAGTGAATAAAGCTACCTTGAAGTCATGGTTTTTTACGTAGGAGGGAATTTAAAAGTCATCTTAGCCACCCCTGCCAAATTTTATAGATAAGAAACTGAGACCTGAAAATTCAAGTGACTTTTCAGAATCCACAGTTAAATTGGTGATAGTGTTGATCTAAAAACCAGGTCTCAGGTTCATTGTTTCTGTAAATACATCTGAGGAAGTTATCACTGTCGAATACATAAATGCACTGTCATTAAATACATTTATGCTTCAATGTGAATAATTCTGAGCATGCAAGTTTTGGAATATGTTTTAAGGATTTTACTAAAAGCTGTTCTTAAGCCAACATTTTGTTTAATTTGTTTAAAGATCACAAAAATAAAATTAACCTAATTGAAAGAACATAGAGTAGAACCAAGTGATGGAGGAAAACTTTTACATTTTCCAAGTATAAAAGCTTTATTAAAAAAAAAAATTATGATGTGAGGGCTGGGTGTAGTGGCTCACGCTTGTGATCCCAGCATTTTAGGGAGGCAAAGGCTGGAGGATCACTTGAGGACAGGAGTTCGACACCCACCAGAGCAACATAAGGAGATCCCATCTCTACAAAAAAGTAAAAGAATTAGCCTGGCGTGGTGGCACACACCTGTAGTCCCAGCTACTCCAGAGGCTGAGACTTGAGCCCAGAACGTCAAGGCTGCAGTGAACTCTGATCAGGCCACTGCATTCCAGCCTGGGTGACAGAGCAAGACTCTGTCTCAAAAAATAAAATAATACTGTCCTAATTGTTCTGAATAAATTTGCTCTTTCCTCTGATGGTGATATAAGGAATTTATACACATCTAACATTTTTTAAAACGTTATTTTATCACTTTTGTTCGATTTTTCTGATTGTTAGTGTGCCCTTTTAAATATCTCTAATTTATTGGCACAGCAAAGTAAGCTTTTCAATTTAGTAGCTCTCTAACAAAATATTTTCTCATTCTGTGCTTTAAGTGAAATAGAACGGGGATGAAAGTGGCAAAACCATATTAACATGTCCGTGAGCAGCAAAAAAGTCTTTAGTGACCTGAGAAACCTTAACATAAACAGTAAGAAGCAAATAATAGGACAGAAATGAACAGATTCTTTACTCAGAATGTTTGTCATTTGAAGTGAATACTAAGTGGTTGTTCTTGTTATGCCCAGACCGTTTATTCCCCAACGAAGACCACCAGAGTCCAGAGTCAAAGCCAAGCGGCAAGGATCTTTACTGCAAGTTTGAACTTGGTCCCTCCGTTCCACAGCATACAAGAGGGCCCCGAACAATGCGTGCGCTCGCTTTTTATAGCCCGATGTAAATAGGACTTGTAAGGTTACAGAGGAACAAGGGAATTCTTTAGGTTACAGCATTACAATTGGTTAACATATTAAGTTATACATTTAGCGGTGATCTATTGGTTCCCGTGCTTTCAGTGAAACTACAAACAGCTGTGTCGTTATCAGGGATTTTTCCAGGTGGTGTTTTTCTAAAGTTGAGATATATGGTGGGACGTGTTTGTACTGGGC
>NW_016806329.1:814949-892063 GCF_001698545.2 Rhinopithecus bieti | reverse complement strand
GTTCCACAACATACAAGAGGGCCCCGAACAATGCGTGCGCTCGCTTTTTATAGCCCGATGTAAATAGGACTTGTAAGGTTACAGAGGAACAAGGGAATTCTTTAGGTTACAGCATTACAATTGGTTAACATATTAAGTTATACATTTAGCGGTGATCTATTGGTTCCCGTGCTTTCAGTGAAACTACAAACAGCTGTGTCGTTATCAGGGATTTTTCCAGGTGGTGTTTTTCTAAAGTTGAGATATATGGTGGGACGTGTTTGTACTGGGCTCAGGAAGTTGAGAGATATGAGAGAGATATGTTGTTTGTACTGGGCCCAGGAAATTGAGAGAGATATGTTGTTTGTACTGGGCCCAGGAAATTGAGAGATATATGTTGTTTGTACTGGGCCCAGGACTGAGGAATGTGCCTGATTTCTTTCATTCTCTTTCTCACTCTTTTCAACATAATATGAGTCAGTTAATAAGTAATATATATGTAGTATGGTTTAGCTAATATATATGTGATATGGTTTAGATTTAGCTCACCCAAATCTCATCTTGAATTCCCCCATATTGTGGGAGGGAACCAGTGGGAGGTAATTGAATCATGGGGGCAGATCTTTCCCGTGCTGTTCTCGTATAGTAAGTCTCATGAGATCTGATGGTTATTATAAGGGGGATTTTTTGCACACAAGCTCTCTTTGCTGCCATCCATGTAAGACATGACTTGCTTCTCCTTGCCTTTGAAGCCATGATTGTGAGGCTTCCCCAGCCACATGGAACTGTAAGTCCAATTACACCTCTTTCTTTTGTAAATTGCCCAGTCTTGGGTATGTCTTTATCCGCAGTGTGAAAACAAATACAATAAATTGGTACCGGGAGTGGGGCACTGCTGAAAAGATACCCGAAAATGTGGAAGTGACTTTGGAACAGGGTAACAGGCAGAGGTTGGAGCAGTTTGGAGGGCTCAGAAGAAGACAGGAAAATGTAGGCAAGTTTGGAACCCTACAGACTTGAATGACTTTGCCCAAAATGCTGATAGTGATATGGACAATAAAGTGCAGGCTGAGGTGGTCTCAGATGGAAATGAAAAACTTGTTGGAAACTAGAACAAAGGTGATTCTTACTATGTTTTAGCAAAGAGACTGGCAGCATTTTGCCCCTGCCCTAGAGATTTGTGGAATTTTGAACTTGAGAGAGACGATTTAGGGTATCTGGCGGAAGAAATTTCTAAGCAGCAAAGCATTCAAGAGATGACTTGGGTGCTCTTAAAAGCATTCAGTTTTTAAAGAAAAGCAGCATAAAAGTTTGGAAATATGCAGCCTGACTGTGTGACAGAAAAGAAAATTCCATTTTTCTGAGGAGAATTTCAAGCCAGCTGCAGAAATCTGCATAAGTAAGGAGGAACCGAATGTTAATCCCCAAGACAATGGGGAAAATGTCTCCAGGGCATGTCAGAGGTCTTCACAGCAGCCCCTCCCATCACAGGCCTGGAGGCCTAGGAAGAAAAGATGGTTTTGTGGGCCAGGCCTAGGGCCTGCCTGCTTTGTGCAGCCTAGGGACTTGGTACTCTGCATTCCAGCCACTCCAGCCATAGCGAGCAGGGGCCAAGGTACAGCTCAGGCTGTGGTTTCAGAGGGTGGAAGCCCCAAGCCTTGGCAGGTTCTATGTGGTGTTGAGTGCACAGATTCAGTTTGGGAACCTCCACCTAGATTGCAGGAAATGTATGGAAACACCTGGTTAGCCAGGCAGAAGTTTGCTTCAGGGGTGGGACCCTCATGGAGAACCTCTGCTAAGGCAGTGCAGAAGAGAAATGTGGGATTGGACCCCCACACAGAGTCTCTACTGGGGCATCACTAATGGTAGATCCATTGACGGCTTGCACCATGCCCCTGGAAAAGCCGCAGACACCCAACGCCAGCCCATGAAAGCAACCAAGATAGGGGCTATACCCTGCAAACCAGAGGACAGAGCTGCCCAAGACCATGGGAACCCACCTCTTGCATCAGCATGACTTGGATATGAGACATGGAGTCAAAAGAGGTCATTTTGGAGCTTTAAGATTTGACCGCCCTGCTGGATTTCAGACTTGCATGTGGCCTGTAACTCCTTTGTTTTGGCCAATGTGTCCCATTTGGAATGGCTGTATTTATCCAATGCCTATAGCCCCACTGTATCTAGGAAGTAACTAACTTGCTTTTGATTTTACAGGCTCATAGGCAGAAGGGATTTCCCTTGTCTCACATGAGACTTTGGACTGTGGACTTTTGAGTTAATGCTGAAATGAGTTAAAACTTTGGGGGAGTGTTGGGAAGGAATGATTGGTTTTGAAATGTGAGGACATGAGATTTAGGAGGGGCCAGGGTGGAATGATATGATTTGGCTGTGTCCCCACCCAAATCTCATCTTTAATTCCCATGTGTTGTGGGAGGGACCAAGTGGGAGGTACTTGAATCATGGGGGCAGGTCTTTCCTGTGCTGTTCTCGTGATAGTAAGTCTCAGGAGATCTGATAGTTACTGTAAGGGGGAGTTTTCCTGCACACGCTCTCTTTGCCTGCTGCCATCCATGTAAGATGTGACTTGCTCCTGGTTGCCTTCTGCCGTGATTGTGAGGCTTCCCCAGCTATGTGGAACTATAAGACCAATTAAACCTCTTCTTTTTGTAAATTGCCCAATCTTGGGTATGTCTTTATCAGCAGCATGAAAACAAACTAACACTGTATGTATCACCTAATCTTGATTAATTGAGATCCATATTATGCACTGCTTTATAATGAGAAAGGAATGGAGCTATGCCAGATTGTTTCGAGTTGACGTATATTTCAGGAAATCATAAATAAATGAGAATGATGAGCAGTTTTCTTAAAGGTGACTTTATGTTAAAATTGATTGACTAACAACCAAGCCTCCAGGTAAAATATTTAATTTTTTATGATTGAGATCAATTGCATTATTTTTACATGAAGATCTATATTTAACAATCCTTATTTCTTTTAGCCTTGAACTTTTTTCATCATTTTATGATTTGTATGATTATGTTATTGTTAAATTAATTAGAAAAGTTACACATTTAAAATTTGTTTCATAGAATGGGGCCGATTCTTTTCTGTAGCTCTGTTGATTTCGGAGAAGGAGAAGCCCTATGTTTACCTATATAAATCAGAAAGTTCCACTTCAATTTGATATACATGGACTGAAGTCCTCTTATACACTCAGGTATACACTTATTCTTTTAAGAATTTTTCATTTTTACAGTGTATTAGTCTGTTTCACATGCTAATGAAGACATACCCAAGTCTGGGTAATTCATAAAGAAAAAGAAGTTTAATGGACTCACAGTTTCACGTGACTGGGAAGGTCTCACAGTCATGGTGAAAGGTGAAGGAGGAGTAAAAGCGTGTCTCACATGGTGGCAGGCAAGAGGGCTTGTGCAGGGGAACTGCCCTTTATAAAACCATCTGATTTCATGAGACTTACTCACTGTCACAAGAACAGCACAGGAAAAACAAGCCCTCATGATTCAATTACCTCCCACTGGATCCCTCCCATGACACGTGGGGATTATGGGAGCTATAATTCAAGATGAGATTTGAGTGGGGACACAGCCAGACCATATTATACAGTATATGAAAACTTCTTAAATATAATTTTTTATAAATTATAATTAAAACTTCTTATAAATATTATATGTTATAAACCTCTTATATATTATAAACTTCTTATAAATAAAATTTTTCATTCTTTTAATGCTTAATAACCATATACTCACAAATACACACTTACAGTATGATCTAGCTGTTTTATTCCTAGATACTTGCCCAAAGACTTATACATGAATGTTCAATGCAGCATTATTCACAGCAGCCTAAAACTAGAAACAACCCAATGTCAATCAGTATATTTGAGTGGATAAAAGATACAGTGGTTTATCCAAACAATGGAATAACTATTTAGCAATGAAAAAATACTTATATACGTGATGACATGGATGAATCTCAAAATCATTAGATAGAGTGAAAATAGATACATAAAAGAATACTTACGACATGAAGTCATTTCTATAAAATGCAAACTAATCTATACTGACAGAAAACAATGATTACCTGGGACCAGAGGTGGAGGGAAAGATGGGTTACGAAACGACTTGAGGGTTCTTTTGATTGTGATGAAAATGCTTAGTGTGTTGATTGTGGTGTTGGTTCCTAAGGTATGTAGAGCTGTCAGCACTCATCAGTTATACACTTTATGTAGTTTATTTTACCTATATTTTTCCTCAATAGAGCTAATAAGGAAGGGAATCTAATTAGAATCTAAACAAAAGGTGCACAATTTTGTTTCTTTTACATACATGTTAAATTGCCATAAGGGCTCGAAAGACATTCTGGAAAGCATGGCTATGAATCTCTTTCTGACTCCTCCAGGTAAAAGTAATTTCCTTATTTGTGCTTCCATTTTACTCTGAACACTTAATTGTGTTTACTGCTTAAATTATATGTTTTCCCTCACACTTCCCTCTTTTTCCTCTCACCCAGATAAAACTGAAGTATCTATCTTTGTATTCTCAGGACCTAGTTCAATGTGTGCAACATAGTAAACATTCAGAAAAGTGATAAAGGAGGGAGAGAATGCTAATTTTGTTGCAGATTTTGAGATATATTGATGAAACTGACTATGTAATACATTTCATTAATCAGTATTTAAAATAAGGAAATTTTACTCCTATTAAATAGGATTTAACTAAGATTACAAGTGAACTAGAGAAAAATGTGTTAATTTTACCATGTAAATCTACCTGTTGTGGATTCATTATTTATAGATATTAGGTGAATGTATTCATGTTTATTATGAACATTTTATTCCTGTGCAGTTTTATATAAACCCCCTTTCTCCTTTTTTCTCCATTCATTCCTCCAGAAGAGGTATATTCTCTTCTCTGTGCTTCTATAACACACTGTAAAAATTGTTTTAGAGCTTTTTTTTTTTAACAGAGTCTTGCCCTGTCACCCTGGCTGGAGTGCAGTGGCGTGATCTCGGCTCCCATCTCACTGCAACCTCCACCTCCTGGGTTCAAGCGATTCTCCTCCCTCAGCCTCCCAAGTAGCTGGGACTACAGGCGCATGCCACCATGCCCGTCTAATTTTTGTAGTTTTAGTAGAGTTGGGGTTTTGCCATGTTGGCCAGACTGGTCTCAAACTCCAGACCTCAGGTGATCCACCTACCCCAGCCTCCCAAAGTGCTGGGATTACAGGAGTGAGCCATCACACCCAGCCATATTGAAGCTTTTATTCTGTTTACTACTCTGTCTTCCTCATTGGAATAGAAACTCTTTGAAACAAGGTCTTATATTGCTGTTTGTGTCTACTGTACCTGACACAAAGGTTAAGTTAAAACTTAATAAGCATCTGTTCTGTTATTGTGAATGTGTGGATTTATCCCTAGTTTTATCAGTTTTTGTTTTACATATTCTGAAGCTCTGTTTATAGGCATTTATATATCATTTGGGATTGTTATACTTTTTTTTTTTTTTTTTGAGACGGAGTCTCTGTGTCACACAGGCTGGAGTGCAGTAGCAGGATCTCGACTCACTGCAAGCTACATCTCCCGGGTTCAAGTGATTCTCCTGCCTCAGCCTCCTGAGTAGCTAGGATTACAAGCATGTACCACCATCCCCAGCTAATTTTTTTTTTTTTTTTTTTTTGTATTTTTAGTAGAGGCAGGGTTTTATCATGTCAGGCCAGGCTGGTCTTGAACTCCTGACTTCAAATGATCCACCTGCCTCAGCCTCCCCAAATCCTGGGATTACAGGTGTAGGATTGTTGTATCTTCTTGTTGAATTAACCCTTTTGTTGTTTTGTAATGTCCCTCTTTATCCCTGATAATACTGCTTATTTTTTATTTTTTATTTTTTATTTTTTTAGATGGAGTTTTGCTCTGTTGCCCAGGCTAGAGTGCAGTGGTGCGATCTTAGCTCACTGCAACCTCCACCTCCCAGGTTCAAGTGATTCTCATGCCTTAGCCTCCCGAGTAGCTGGGATTATAGACACACGCCACCATGACTGGCTAATTTTTGTATTTTTAGTGGAGATGAGTTTTCACTATGTTGGCCAGGCTGGTCTCAAACTCCCACCTTGGCCTCCCAAAGTGTTGGGATTACAGGTATGAGCCTCCATGCCTGGCCAATACCACTTGTTCTGATGTCTACTGTGTCTGACAGTGTATACACATGAGTTTTCCTTTGATCAGTGTTTGCATGATATATCTTTTAGCAACCTTTTCTTTTTATTATTATTTAATATTCTTAAAGTGGATTAATTATAGACAGCCTGGTTGGGTCTTGCTTTTTTACCCAATCTGACCATCTCTCCCTTTTAAGTGACATTTAGATTATATGTATTTAATGTGATCTTTCTGTGGTTGGCTTGAAATCTACCATCTTCCTAGTTGTTTCTTTTTTTCCTCCCACAAAGGTGGGTTTATTTGTGAACCTAGTTCTTTTCTGATAGTCTGAACTGTTCTTTGTTCCTCTTTCCCTCTCTGTCAGAAGTCTTTTGGATTCTTCACATTTATCTCCATTACTGGCTTCTTGTGGTTTTTGTTTGTTTTTGAGGTGGAGTCTTGCTCTGCCACCCAGGCTAGTGTGCTGTGGTGCGATCTTGACTCACTGCAACCTCCACCTCCTAGGTTCAGGTAATTCTCCTGTCTAAGCCTCCTGAATAGCTGGAACTGTAGGTGCACACCACCATGCCCAGCTAATTTTTATATTTTTAATAGAGATGGGGTTTCACCATATTGGCCAGGCTGACCTCAAACTCCTGACCTGAAATGATCTGCCTGCCTTGGTCTGCCAAAGTGCTGAGATTACAGACATGAGCTCCTGTGTCCAGCCCATTATTGGCTTCTTATGCCTCTTTGTAAGTTTTTAGTGGTTGCCCTGTGACTTGCAATATTTATTCTTAGCTTATCACAATTTATCTTCAAATTTTATGTCATATTAGTTTAATAACCTTACTGTATACTTCCACTTCCTCCCTTCAATCTTTTATGCTTTTGTCTTCTATTTCATTTTTACATATGTTAGAAATCCCAAATACATTGATGTCATTTTTACTTAAAAATTTGACTCATGGTCTTGCTGTGTTGCCCAGGCTGGTGTGTAGTTGTGCAGTCATGGCTCACTGTAACCTTGAACTCCTGGGCTCAAGTGATTCTCTCACCTCAGCCTCCTGAGTAGCTAGGACTACAAGTGCATGCCACAATGCCTAGCTAATTCCTTTTTTTCCTTTTCTTTTTTTCCTTTTGAGTAGAGACAGGTTCTCACTATGTTGCCCAGGCTGATCTCAACCTCCTGGCCTCAAGAGATCTTCCTGCCTTGGCCTCCCAAAGTGCTGAGATTATAGGCTTAAGCCACTGTACCTGGCCTGTTTTTACTTTAGAGAGTCAATTATCTTCTAAAATAGGAGAAAACTGTCTTCTGTTAGCATACTTTTATCATTTTCAGTGCACTACATTCTTTGGGTAGATCCAAATTTTTGTCTAGTATACCTCTAACTGAAAAACTTCTAACGTTTTTTGCATAACAGGTTTATTGCAATGAATTATCTCTTCTGTTTGCTTGAAGCAATTTTACTTAACCCTACTTATTGGCAGATATTTTCACTGGGTGTAGAATTCTAGGTTGGACTTTAAAGATGTTATTTCATTGTCTTTTAGCTTGCATAGTTTTTGATGAGAAGTCTGCTTTATTTCTTATTTTTTCTCTTCTTTTTTTTCCCCCTTCTGGCTGCCTTTAAGAGATTCTCTCTCTCTCCCCGCCTCTCTCCCTCCCACCCTTTTTCCCTCATTTGTTTTCAGCAGCTGACTATGATAGGTCTAGGTGTGTTTAGTTGCTTTGCTTTGCTTTGCTTGGAGTTCTCTAAGTCTTAATAGATTTGTAGCATGATGTCTTTCATTTTTGGAAAAATTTTCAGTCATTAACTCTTAAAATATTTTTTCTACCCTGTTCTCTAGCACTTCATTCTCTGAAATTCCAGGTACAGTAGTTCCCCTTTATCCACAAGGGATACATTCTGAGAACCTCAGTGAACACTTGAAACCAAGGGTAATACCAAACCTGTATATGTCATGTCTTTTCTTAATATATTTTCACACCGGTAATAAAGTTAAACCATGAATTAGGCATGGAAAGTGATTAATACAATAACTAATAGAACAGTTATAACCATATGTCAGCATCACTGCTCTTACACTTTGAGGCCATTAAGTAAAAGAAAAGTTACTTGAACACAAGCACTGCGATACCATGACAGCTGATCTGACAATTACTTAAGTGACTAATGGGCAGGTATTGTATCCAGCATGAATACACTGGGTGAAGGGAGAGTTCATGATTTGAATGGGATGGTGTTAGATTTCTTGTTACTCAGAACAGCATGCAGTTTAAAATTTTATTTTTTTATTTCTGGAATTTTTTTATTATTTTCGTGCTAGCATTGACCATGGGTAACTGAAACTGCAGAAAGTCAAACCATGGATGAAGGGAGACTACTGACTACTATATGCTTAGGGTAGACCATTTGCTGTTTTCTTTCCTTCAGCTCTTGGGTGCTCTGTGTTACCCCACTCCTACTTGTTTAGTTTGTTCATGTTTTAGTTTGTGTAATTTCTATTGATCTATGAGTTCACTGAGTCTTTTCTTGGTTTTGTTGAGTCTGCTATTCAACCTGTTGAAATAATTCTTTGTGTTGCTCCTTTCTAGCATTTCCATTTAACTTTCCTATAGTCTCCATTTTTCTCCAAATTTTCACATCTGTTCATGGATATTATTCACTTTTTCCACTAGATCCTGTAATATAGTCATCATAGTTACTTTAAAGTCCCTGTATGATAGTTTCAACATCTGGCAACCTGTGAGTTTTGTTGGTTTCATCTTTTGACAGTGAGCTATTTTTTTCTTAAAATGCATCTCAACTTTTGATTGCAGCTGGATATTATTGTAGGAAAACAGATTAACAGTATTTAATCTCTGGAATTGAGCACACTTCCTTTTATTTTAGGGTGTTCGCATACGGTAAAGGTCAGGCCAGTGTAGTTGGGAGTTGAACTAGGTTCACATTTTGCTGTTGCTCACCTTACTTCAGTGCAGTATGTTCTTCAGATTCCTTTAATAGTTCGCTGTTCTTACTTTATGCTTAGAGTATGGGTGCTGGAGGACTTTCCTTAGTGTTCTTGCTTTGCCTTCAGGCTTGGACCCATTCCCGCACAACTGTGGGCTTTTTCAATGCTCTTGCTCCTCTCCCAGTGGTAAATTGTTGTTAACAAGGAACATTACTATTACAATTAGCCTGTAGAGCAAAATCCCATTTCTAAACAATACCCAATTAAAAAAAAAGAAACATAAATATTTCACAATGTTGTATTATATTGTATTATATGAAGTGGTGTATTAGTTTCCTAGGGCTGCTGTAACAAAGTACCACAAACTAGGTGGCTTAAAATAAGAGAAGTTTATTGTTCCACAGTTCCAGAGGTTATAAGTCTGAAATTAAGATGCTCACCAGGGCATGCCTCCCTCTGAAACCTATAGGGGAGGAGGACATTTTTGCCTCTTTGTAGCTTCTGGTGGCCCCAGGTGTTCTTTGGCTTATGGTAGCACAACTGTAATCCCTATCTCTGTCTTCACATGGCATTCTCCTCTGTGCATCTCTCTCCTCTTATAAGGACACAAGTCATATTGAATTAAAGATCTGCCCTACTCCAGTAGGACCTCAACTTAACTAATTACATCTACAATGACCCTGTGTCCAAAAAAGGTCACATGCTGAGGTACTAGGGATTAGAACTTAAACATAGATTGAGGGAGGGCACACAGTTTAACCCATAATAAGGGTTATTATTATACAGAAATGACATCTGTGTCTCCAGAACATTACTCTCATATCAGTAACATCTCCTACAGAAAAAGATACTAAACTACAGAATGTTAAAAGCCAGGCTAAGAATACACTAACATATTAGAAATATTTTTGATACTTGATTCCTTTTCAATTCAGATAAACTTAAAGATGCAACTCAGTTTTTAAAAATCACATTTTAATATGAAATTTACAAACTCTATCCCATTTGTCACTAAATTGGAACATTCTTCACACACAATTCTGGTAAAAAATAATTTAGTCATTTCCTTAACTTGTGATATGATAGTTTTGGGATTTTTCATTAATATTTCTCATTTAGCTTTATAAGACATCTAGATTTTCTAATGTGTGGCTAGTGTACACTGAGAACCAGTGGGCTGAAGTTTAAAATGTAGGACTGTAGCCTCAGTTATAAAATCAACTGATATTGACTATAAAGACTGAGAGTAGTATTTGTGTCCTTACATTTAAAATGAATCTAATTTGTCTTGCCCATTGCTTTAAAATCCTTGTTCAGAATATATCATACATGTTCAAAATCTATCATAATAAACTGTTTGTTCTTAGAGACTAAAAAGTGGGATACCAGTAGAGTCAAAAGGAAAAACTGTAATTTTACAAAGTTAAAAGATTATATAATTTGTTCATTTAATGTTTTTTTTTATTTCAATAGGTTTTTGGGGGAATAGATGGTGTTCAGTTACATGAATAAGTTCTTTAGTGGTAGTTTCTGAGATTGTGGTGCACACATCACCTGAACAGTGTACACTGTACCAAATGTGTCTTTTATCCCTCACCATGCCCCACCCTTTCCCCCAAGTCCCCAAAGTCCAATGTATCATTCTTAAGCCTTTGCATCTTCATAGCTTAGGTCCCACATGAGTGACAGCATACAATGTTTGGTTTTCTATCCCTGAGTTACATCACTTAGGATAATAGTCTCCAGTTCCATCTAGGTTGCTGCAAATGCCATTATTTAGTTCCTTTTTATGGCTGAGTAGTATTCCATGGTGTATATCTATATACCACATTTTCTTTGGCTACTCATTGATTGATAGGCATTTGGGCTGGATCTATAATTTTGCAGTTGCAAATTGTGCTGCTATAAACATGCATATGCAAGTATCTTTTTCGAATAATGACTTCTTTTCCTCTGGGTAGATACCTCGCAGTGGAATTGCTGGATCAAATGGTAGGTCTTCTTTTACTCTTTAAGGAATCTCCACACTGTTTTCCATAGTGATTATACTAGTTTACATTCCCACCAACACTGTAAGTGTTTTCATTTCACCACATTCACACCAACATCTATTTTGATTTTTTGAATGTGGCCATTCATTTAGGAGTGAGGTGGTATCACAGTGTGGTTTTGGTTTGCATGTTCCTGATCATTAGTAATGTTGAACATTTTTTTCATATGCTTCTCGGCTATTTGTATATCTTTTAAGAATTGTCTATTCATGTCCTTAGCTCACTTTTTGATGGGATTGTTTTTTTCTTACTGATTTCTTTGTAGATTTAGGATATTAGACCTTTGGTGGGTATATAGATGGTGAAGATTTTCTCCCACTCTGTGAGTTGTCTGTTAACTCTGCTGATTATTTCTCTTGCTGTGCAGAAGTTTTGTTGTTTAATTAAGTCCCATCTATTTACCTTTGTTTTTGTTGCTTTTGGGTTCTTAGTCATGAAGTCTTTGCCTAAGCCAATGTCTAGAAGTGTTTTTTTGACGTTGTCTTGTAGAATCTTTATGGTTTCAGGTCTTAGATTTAAGTCTTTGATCCATCTTGAGTTGATTTTTGTATAAGGTAAGAGATGGGGATCCACTTTTATTCTTCTACATGTGGCTTGCCAATTATCCCAGCACCATTTGTTGAATAGGGTGTCCTTTCCCTACTTTGTTTTTGTTTGCTTTGTCAAAGATCAGCTGGCTATAAGTATTTGGGTTTTTTCTGGGTTCTCTATTCTGTTCCATTGGTCTGTATACTTCTTTTTATACCAGTACCACGCTGTTTTGGTGACTGTGGCCTCATAGTATAGCTTGAAGTCAGGTAATGTGATGCCTCCAAATTTGTTCTTTTTGTTAGTCTTGCTTTGGCTGTGCAGGCTCTCTATTGGTTCCATATGAATTTTAGGATTGCTTTTTCTAATTCTATGAAGAATGATGATGGTATTTTGATGGAAATTGCATTGAATCTGTAGATTACTTTTGGCAGTATGGTCATTTTCACTACGTTGATTCTGCCCATTCATGAACATGGATGTGTTTCCATTTGTTTGTGTCATCTATGATTTCTTCCTGAAGTGTTTTATAGTGTTCCTTGTTGAGGTCTTTTACATCCTTGGTTAGGCATATTCCTGAGTATCTTATTTTTTGCAGGTATTATGAAAGGGGTTGAATATCAGCTTAGTCACTCTTGGTGCATAGGAGAGCTACTAATTTGTGTACATTAATTTTGTATCCTGAAACGTTGCTGAATTCATATATCAGTTCTAGGAGCTTTCTAGATGAGTCTTTAGAGTTTTCTAGATATGCAATCATATCATCAGCAAACAGTGACAGTTTGACTCCCTCTTTACTAGATTTGGATGCCCTTTATTTTTTCCTCTTGGCTGATTGCTCTGGCTAGGACTTCCAGTACTATATTGAATAGAAGTGGTGAAAGTGGGCATCCTTGTCGTGTTCCAGTTCTCACGGGGAGTACTTTCAACTTTTCCTCATCCAGTACAATATTGGCCGTGGGTTTGTAGTAGATGGCTTTTTATTACCTTAAGGTATGTCCTTTGTATGCCAATTTGGCTGAGGATTTTAATGAGAAAGGGATGCTGAATTTTTTCAAATGCTTTTTCTGAGTCTATTGAGATGATCATGTGATTTTTTTTAAAACAAAATCTGTGTATTTTAAACATTCTGTATATGTATTATTGATGTGTGTATGGTTTTTCTTTGAGACAGAGTCTCACTCTTGTCACCCAGCCTGGAGTGCAGTGCCGCCATCTTGGCTCACTACAACCTCCACCTCTGAGGTTCAAGCGATTCTGCCTTGGCTTTCCAAGTAGCTGGGACTACAGGTATGTGCCACCATGCCTGTAACTTTTTGTATTTTTAGTAGAGACAGGCTTTCATCATGTGGGCCAAGCTGGTCTCAAACTCCTGATCTCGGGTGATCTGCCCACCTCAGCCTCCCCAAGTGCTGGGATTACAGGCGTGAGCCACCGCGACCGACCTGATGTGCGTATGTTAAACCATCCCTGTGTCACTGGTATAGAACCCATTTGATCATGGTGGATTATCTTTTTATAATGCTGTTGGATTCAGTTTCCTAGTGTTTTGTTGAGGATTTTTGCATCTATGTTCATCAGGGATATTAGACTGTAGTTTTTTGTTTTTTGGTTTTTGGGTTTTTTTTGTTATGTTCTTCTCTGGTTTTGGTAATAGAGTGATACTGGCTTCAGAGAATGATTTAGGGAGGATTCCTTCTTTCTCTTTCTTTTGGAATAATATCAGTAGGATTGGTACCAGTTCTCCTTTGAATATCTGGTAGAATTCAGCTGTGAATCTGTCTGGTCCTGGACTATTTTTGCTGGCAATTTTTAAATTACCATTTCAATCTCACTTTTTGGTTTTGGTCTGTTCAGGGATTCTGTATCTTCCTGGTTTAATCTAGGAGGGTTGTGTATTTCCAGGAACTTACCCATCTGCTCTAGGTCTTCTAGTTCATATGCATAAAGGTGTTCATAATAGCCTTGAATGATCTATTGTATTTCTGTGGTATCAATTGTAATATCTCATTTCATTTCTAATTGAGCTTGTTTTCTTCCTTAACCTCACTAGTAGTCTATCCATTTTATTTATCTTTTCAAAGAACCAGCTTATTGTTTCATTTATCTTTTGTATTTTTTGTTGTTTCATTTAGTTCTGCTCTGATATTGGTTATTTCTCTGCTGGGTTTGGGTTTGGTTTGTTCTTGTTTCTCCAGTTCTGTGAGATGTGACCTTATATTTTCTATTTGTGCTGTTTCAGACTTTTTGATGTAAGCATTTAATGTATGAACTTTCCTCTTAGCACCACTTTTGCTATATCTCTGAAGTTTTAATAGGTTGTGTCACTATTATCGTTCAGTTCAAAGAATTTTTAAATTTCTATCTTGATTTCATTGTTGACCCAGTGGTCATTCAGGAGCAGGTTATTTAATATCCATGTATTTGCATGGTTTTGAAGGTTCTTTTTGGAATTGATTTCCAGTTTTATTTCACTGTGGTCTGAGAGAGTCCTTGATATAATTTCAGTTTTCTTAAATTTACTGTGACTTGTTTTGTGGCCTATCATATGGTCTGTCTTGGAGAATGTTCCATGTATTGATGAATAGAATGTATATTCTGCAGTTGTTGGGTAGAAGGTTGTATAAAATATTAAGTTCATTTGATGTACAGTAGTTTAAGTCCATTGTTTCTTTGTTGACTTTGTCTTGATGACCCGTCTAGTGCTGTCAGTGATGTATTGAAGTCCAATCCCCCACTATTATTGTGTTGCTGTCTATCTCCTTTTTTAGGTCTAGTAGTAATTGTTTCATGAATCTTGGAGCACCAGTGTTAGGTGCATATATATTTAGGATTGTGATTTTTCCTGCTGGACTAGTCCTTTTATTATATAATGTCCTTTTTTTGTCTTTAACTGCTCTTGCTTTAAAGTTTGTTTTGTGTGATATAAGAATAACTATTCCTGCCCACTTTTGGTGTCCATTTGCATGGAATATCTTTTCCTACCCCTTTAAGTTTATATGAGTCCTTATGTATTAGGTAAATCTCCTGAAGACAGCAGAAACTTGGTTGGTGAATTCTTACTCATTCTGCCAGTCTGTATGTTTTAAGTGAAGCATTTAGGTCATTTACATTGAATGTTAGTATTGAGATGTGAGGTACTATTCTATTCATTGTGCTGTTTATTGCCTGAATACCTTTTTTTCTTTTTTTTTTTTTCATTGTGATGTTGTTATATAGGTCCTATAAGAGTTACGCTCTAAGGAAGTTCTGTTGGTATATTTTGAGTATTTGTTTCAAGACTTAGGGCTCCTTTTAGCAGTTCATGAGTGTTGGCTTGGTAGTGGCAAATTCTCTCAGCATTTGTCTGAAAAAGACTGTGTCTTTCCTTCATTTATGAAGCTTAGTTTCACCGGATACAAAATTCTTGGCTGATAATTGTTTTAAGGAGGCTGAAGATAGAACCCCAATCTTGTAGGGTTTCTGCTGCTAAGATGATAGGTTTTCCTTTATAGGTTACCTGATGCTTTTGCCTCACAGCTCTTAAGATTCTTTCCTTCATCTTGACTAGATAACCTGATGACTGTGTGCCTATGCAGTGATGTTTTTGCGATAAATTTCCCAGGTGTTCTTTGAGCTTCTTGTATTTGATTGTCTAGATCTCTAGCAAGACTGGGAGAGTTTTCCTTAATTATTCCCTCAAATACATTTTCCAAACTTTTAGATTTCTCTTCTTCCTTGGGAACACCAATTATTTTTAGGGTTGGACATTGAACATAGTCCCAAACTTCTTGGAGGCTTCATTCATTTTTAATTCTTTTTTCTTTGTCTTTGGATTGGTCTAACACAAAAGCCTGTCTTCAAGCTCTGAAGTTCTTCGGCTTGTTCGATTCTATTGTTGATACTTTCCAGTGCAGTTTGCATTTCCCTCAGTGAGTCCTTGACTTCCAGAAGTTGTGATTATATTTTTAATTATGCTATTTCACTACTAACCCTTTCATATCCTGTATCATGTTTTGATTCTTTTAAGTTAGACTTCATTTTATCTGGTGCCTCCTTGATTTCAGCTTAATAATTGACCTTCTGAATTCTTCTGGCAATTCGGAGACTTCATCTTGGTTTGGATCCATTGCTGATGAGCTGGTACGATCTTTTGCATGTGTTATAGAACCTTGTTTTGTCATATTACCAGAACCGTTTTTCTAGTTCCATCTCATTTGGGTAGACTATGTCAAATGATTTAAGTGATTCTCCTGCCTGGAGGGAAGAGCTGGGATTCAAGGGCTACTGTACAGATACTTTTGTCCCATGGTGTGCTCCCTTGATGTGGTGTTCTCCTCCTTCCCCTAGGAATGGGGCTTCCTGAGAGCTGAACCGTAGTGATTGTTTTTGCTCTTCTGAGTCTAGCCACCCAGTAGAGCTACTCAGCTCCTGGGTGGCACTGGGGAGTGTCTGCAAACTGTGTGATTTTATGATGTGATTCATCTTCAGGTCTTGCAGCCATGGATACCAGCACCTGCTCTGATAGCAGGGGTGTGAAGTGGACTCAGTGAGAGTCCTCAGTTGGGTTTTTGTTTAGTGTGCTGGTTTTGTGTTGGTTGGCCTCCAGCCAGGAGGTGGCACTTTTAAGAGCACATCAACTGTGGTCCTTTAGGGAGGATGCAAACTTGCTTTAGGGACACCTGGTTAAGTATGGTTTCTTGGGCAGTGGGCAGAGCCATAGAGCTCCTAAGATTATGACCTTTGTCTTCAGCTCCCAGAGTGGGTAGAGAAAGACCACAGGTGGGAGTCAGGGATAGGTGTGTCTGAGCTCAGCCTCTCCTTGGGTGGGGCTTGCTGCGGCTGCTGTGGGGGATGGGGGTGTGGTTCCCAGCCCAATGAAGTTGTATCTCCAGGTGGATTATGACTGCCTCTGCTGAACCATACAGGTTGCCACGGAAGTTGGAGAAAACTGGCAGTCATGGGCCTGATCCAGCTCCCATACAGCCCACAGTCCTAAAGGCTGGTCTGACTCCCACCATCCCCCAACAGCACTGAGTCTTTTTCCAGGCAGCTGATGGCCAGAGCTGAGAACTTACCCAAGCCCATGAGCCTCCATGTTGAGAAGGCAAGCATACTCACAGTTTTTCAGCATTTCAGATAGTCTGCAGTGATGATCCAGTTCCTTCAAAGGGTCTCTCAGCTTTTCTGGTATGTTCCTGCAGTAGTTCTTGGAGCAAAAGTTTGTGTTGTGAGTCTCCATGTCTGATTGGGAGCTGCAAGCTAGTCCTGCCTCCTATCTGCCATCTTCCCAACATTTTTTGTTGTGCTTCGAAATATTGTTATTTAAAGTGTATTCTTTATAAGTTTTAGAAATTTCTTTCACTCTGTGAATGGATTTGTGACTCTCCATGAGTTTTGATACGGATATGAAAATTGTTACTGTACTGTGCCACTTTAAGCCCTGAACCGATTATATATGAAATAGATCTTATGAATCAAATTCTCTCTGCTTAGTGTACATTTTAGACAGCTATTGTGTGATATAAGTTGGTCTTAATATTTAAGTTACAAACACTCTGAAAAGATTTGTTGGAAAATGTACCAACAAGTTTTTACAAGTGAATCTTTAAAGATAGATTCTCAATTAATGCTAAGAAAGTGCTGTTACCTTGCTTGACTTAATGGCATAAGTAATATACCTTTTTTTTTTAAAAAGTGTGTAGGCCGGGCGCAGTGGCTCACACCTGTAATCCCAGCACTTTGGAAGGTGGAGGCAGGCAGATCACAAGGTCAAGAAATTGAGACCATCCTGGCCAACATGGTGAAACCCTATCTCTACTAAAAATACAAAAATTAGCTGGGTATTGTGGTGCGTGCCTGTAGTCCCAGCTACTTGGGAGGCTGAGGCGGGAGAATCACTTGAACCCCGGAGGCGGAGGTTGCAGTGAGCCGAGATCGTGCTACTGCACTCCAGCCTGGCGACAGAGCAAGACTCCATCTCAGAAAGAAAAAAAGTGTGTGCAATGAGGGAACATTGAACTAGACTTAGACTTCCTAAGTTGCAATTCAGAATGCTAATATTTAATCATCACCATTTCTTTAAGCAAATTCTTCTCTCTGCATGTATATGTGTGTGTCAGTCTCACAATCCATCCTCAAGGTGAATAGTAATTTATCAATATCTGTCAAAAGCCCCATTCATTAAAAAATTATTGAGTACCTACTATATACTAGGCATTTACTGTCCACAAGGAGGAAACGTAGTAAAATCCAGTTAGGATACACTGTAAGACATGCCACAATAGTTAGATTCAGTGGTTGTATTTTAGGTCTTTTCCTCACCCTTGGTGTACCTGGTAATAGTGTTTAACGTGGTAACATTTTTTTTTCTCATTTGTGAGACGTGATAACCATGACACAGATTTTATTGCTGCTTGCTTTTGATTACAGAAGGGTAATGGAAGTGCAGTAACTCTTTAGATTTAAAGCCCTGCTCTTACCTAATGTAAAGAATGATCACACTGGTGCTGGGAACTACTTTGTGTGAAAGATCATCATTAAAGGATTTAATAGGACTTTAAAGAGTAGGCTGCACTTTTTCCAGTGGTTGGATGCTTCATAGTTAAATGAGGAAAATTGAGATGTAAATTATATTTTTATAAGTGACAGCTCAGGATGCTTCATAGGTTAGCTGTTATGAGAAGAGTGAAAGATGAGCTTACACTTAGTGATACACAAGTTTAGGATAAGGAACCTTTTGAAAATTATTTTTAAGTGAACAATACTCTTGATAATGTAACATGAAGTATAGAGTTAACTATGGAAAACCAATTTATATGGACTTGTGCAATAATAGCTGTTGTATTTAAAATGATTTGTTATCTGAATACTACTGGAAAAAGTGAGTTGTAAGATACTTCTAAAGATGACTTATGTCACTGGTTTTGCTAAAGGAACACAATATTATCATTTATTCCTTTGAATCTTTAAATCCTATTAAATATTTTAATAAAATGCTTTTACTTTGTTTCTCAGGTTGATTTGTCCAAAGAAAGAAAAAAGCTGTATAATCATTCCTATAGTGGTGGTGAATATTTTTTGAACCCAGATCACTATTATTGTAATACATGCTTTGCTTTTCTTCTCATATTTGGTAATAACATAATTTTTAGTATAGAGATACTAAAGAGTTTATGCCTTGCAAACAATTCTCAATAACACATGAGTTAAAAAGCTATGTTATAGACAATTCGGAGGAGGGGGGTGGAAGGGAAGGAAGAGATGAAAAGCACTGTGACTCTGAAACACAAATAGGTAATTTGCTTTGAATTGTATTGTATTTTTATTGCATCAAATTTGTTGAATAAGTTTGTATTTTAATTTATTGAATTTTTGAACATTTACTAGCTTAATCTGGATAGGAAGCCAGCTTTCATTCACAGTTCATTGCAAATAGGTGCCACGTAGTTTCTAAGCCCCAGTTTCCTGGTATATGAAATTTCTAGTATATGAATACAAGGCTTAGTTTAGCTATTCTCTAAGATGTCTTCTTCTAAGTCCTAAGCATACATAATTTATATTTCAAAAGCCCAGTTTACTCAGGAATTAGAATAAAAAAAATTCGAGCTTTGCAATTTAGGGATGGGATGTACTATACCTTCACATTATTGAAAGTCTGAACATTTAAATTTGTAATCCTAATGTTCAGTTTTCTGAGACATCATCCACATTGAAATTGCCCAGTAATTTAAATAATTTACATCTATGTTACGGAAAACAAAAATTTGGAAATTAGATTTCTGAGATTTGACCAGTGTTCTTGGCTGGTTCCTCTAGCTAGTTACTCTGGCAGTATAGGAATTTTCTGTGATCTGATGAGCTGATTAGCACATGGTCCTGTTTTCCGTCTTTATAACAATACGATAAAACTAAGTGGATAAAACTGTTTTGTTTCATTTTAGTGTGGATTTCCTCAAAATTTTTCAAAATTATGAACATAGTATTTCTGAGGTCTTACTATATAATTTGTGTGTGTGTGTGTATATACCATAAGAAATTACATATTTTAAGTTGTATCATCTAATATGATTCAGCAACAGTAATAAAGATATGACCTAGTTTCAGTTCTTATATTTAGAAAATGAAAATCTTTCAAATTGTAACTAACTTCATAGCTGTAATTCCTTTGTGAGTCACTTCTTTTGCTGATCTTTGTTCTACACTTCTGTAGCTGAACAGTACAGTCCACGTGGTAGCTACTAGCCAAATTTAGCTACTGAGCAGTTTAAATGTGGCTAGTCTGAGTTGAGATGTAACTGTAAGGGTAGAA
Organism: Rhinopithecus bieti; assembly: GCF_001698545.2. Taxonomy (NCBI): domain Eukaryota; kingdom Metazoa; phylum Chordata; class Mammalia; order Primates; family Cercopithecidae; genus Rhinopithecus; species Rhinopithecus bieti. The sequence continues at coordinate 872,097 of NW_016806329.1, read as the reverse complement.
AACAAACACTTGGATTTTGAAGCTATATTGTGAAGATGATAATACAGAATGTTTTGTTAATTTATTGATTTGCATGTCAGAGTGCTATATATTGAATTGAATAAAATATTACTAAAATTAATTTTTCACCTGTTATTTTTTATGTGGCTATTAGTAAATTTAAATTACACATGTGGCTCACATTGATGGCTCACACATTTCCCTTGGACCTCTTCTAGAGGGCGGTTATATTTTATATAAGGTGTCATTTAGAATGACACATATTCTTTTAATTTCTTTTCATTCTTATGTTCAAAAGTTAGAAAGTAGTCTAAAGCTATTTATATGTTCCAACAGTTAAGTGACATCTGTTTTATACAGCGTAGATGGACACATAATGGAAGTTATGTTTCACCATCACTTGACCACTTTTTGTAATGTTGAATTATATTGGTGTGCCCTAGAAGAGAGGGAATAAGGAAAAAAGAAACAAATCAAGAATGAAAAAGGAAACATGCTCCTGGACTATAGGAAATGCCATTAACAAAGACCACAGTACTAATATTCAGGAATTACATATTATGATTTAGAATTATACCATATGGTTTTCTTTAATAATAGCTATTATCAAACACATAATATGTTCCTATATGGTTTTCTTCGATAATAGCTGATTTTGAAAACCAATGATAAAAGTTGTGTTTAGTGATTTTCAGCCTGAAGGACAAAACTTATACCAATAGAATATCACTTAGTTTCTATTTTTTTCTCTTACACAGTATTGTCATTTGTGAAAGAAGGAGTGAAAGTTTTCACATCATAAACTTCTAGGACACAGGGAAGTTCTGTTAGCTCCTGTATGATGCCAATGAGAATAATCTTATTTTGCCTAAAAAGTGATTGTCTCTTTTCCCCATCCCACCCCCATTTCCATGTTTATTTGTTTTGTTTTGTTTTTTCTGAAAAGACATATTTAATGTCCTGCCTAGGTTTATTTTCTATTTATTCACAAAATAAAGAATAACTGTTATGTTTTGTATTTGAAATTGTAAGGTACATTTCTTTTTTCTTTTATTTTTAATTTAACTCTTTGTTTTACAGATGAGGGCAGAAGTGCAGTTGACCAAGCAGGTGGTGCACAGATTGTAATTGACCATTTAAGGTCACTGTGCAGTTTAACAGATCCCGCCAATGAGAAGCTCTTGACTGTCTTTTGTGGCATGCTGATGAACTATAGCAATGAGAATGGTAAACAAAACTGAAAACTTGCTTTATCTCTGGGGGAAAAATTAAAAATTATCTTTACTATAGTGCAAAACAAAATATTTGAAAAATCGTGAACAAATTATTCATAAGTGGCATATAAAATTAATAATTAGCCAACATTAAATTTCATGTTTCAAAAATGTAAAATGGTTAATTTACTAACTGGGACTAATTTTGAAGGGCTGCCAGTGTTGATCATTATCAAAACAAAACTCCACAGCCATATAGTATGATTTAAGCATTCTTACTATGAACATTTTAAAAATAAACAATATTAAAATAGTTTTGTTCATTATATATATACCAGTAGCTTTAAAATATGAACACTGTTTGCAAAAGTAAAATTATTTTATCTAGATGCTAGGTTTACTTTGAATAATTTTTTAAAACTCGAATAAAATCTGGCTTTAGAAATAAGTTCAGAGCAATTGCAGAGATCTCATTTTAGAAATTTAATAAATTATTGTAAACAGTTTCTTTTCTCTGTAAAACATTTTAGACCCTAGCAAAAGCGACATGTCAATAATTTTTAGACAACCTATATGGTTAATTAAATGAATATAAATCTGTGATATTAAGACTTACCAATACATTGGTGTCACAGAATATCCATTTGTTTGTTTATCATCTTATATGAATCACTGTGTGGATCAGACATTCAAATTTTGTTATGTTCCTGGTATGTAACGCAAATAAGGTCTTTCTGTGGTTTGTTTCATAATGGCGTTTTAAGTTGTTATATTTTGGCAGAGACGTATTTTATTTGTATATTAGACATGCAGTATTATTCTTTACTTTCATGTGTTCTAGAAACACATGGCCCTTTTGCCATATTTTTTTTTCCACATTTGATAGTTGTGGGTCCAAAGAAATATTCTCAATAATTAAAAAAAAAAGATAAACCTTGACAATAAATGGCTACTGACATTTGGCCCTTGATGTTAGTGACAACAGTGAATGGTAGGGACTGTGGTAAATTGAAGAGCCCTTGTCGTATTGAAAGGGGAAAACCACCACTCTTCTCTAGCCAGTTGTTTCTGTATGACGATTTGGCCAAATACTGCCCAATCTTTTATTTTGGGGATGGGAGGTGGGGAGAAAGCTGAAATATCTAGCTTGTTACATGTGAGTTTTAAATGTTGGATTGCATATTTTTAATACTATAGAAGCTAAACAGAAAGTATCTTCAGGTCTCATCCTGTCCAAGGGCTTTCAGTTTTAAGTCTTTGAATTAGGATAATAGCGTTTTTATTGATCAAATGGCTTACCTATTAAACTTGAGCTAATAATAAATGGTAGTCTTCATAGGATCAGTTACATCTAGTTTTCCTGTCTTCTGGTGGAATCAATTTTGAAGAGCAAATGCCCTAAATATAAACATGAGAAACAGAAACGACAGAGCCTGAGAAATCTACAAAATACATACATATTTCCTAAATAATTGAAATTTAACCATAATACACAGGTATCTGAATTGCATTAAGAAATCATTGGTCAGATTTTCATATTGTTTCCTTTGCTTTTAACTACATTTGGGCTTGGACATTTGAGAAAGTAGGAAGAATGCTAAATGGGAAAAGGTTTTAGAAATATAAATGAAAGAAATTTTATGAAGTTATTCCAGTTTTGGAAGTAGTAGAATTAGTCTTGTTATGCATCTAAACTAGCCGTTAGTTCTTTGAGGAAGCTGTTAAAAAAAATCTGTATAGAAGTATTAATATATCAGATGGCTGGTCTTCAAATGCATCACTATTTCCAATCCAAAGCAGTGATTGAGTCCCTAGTATAGTGTATCCCAGTGTGTAGAGAAGTGTTATGATTAACAGCATGTGGAGTGCACAGTCTAACTGTATAATATATATGTGTTTTTTAAAGAGTAGGCTTTTTTCTAGAGCTCAGGCATTCCCAAGAAATGACTTAGAGATTTCAGAAAGCTATATTAACTTTTCTCTGAATATTATTGGACAAATGGTCTTTTTCTTCCATTATTTCAAAAGCTGCAGTTTGAATGCAGCTTTTAAAACTTATCGAATAAAAAAGACATAATCTTGAGTATTTTAAGAAACAAATGCGAAACTTGTAACTATCATCATCTTTCCTCTACTTCCTTTTACATTTTGTCTGTCATGAGTGTCTTAGTTTGTGAAGTGATTTCTTTTTCTTCTAATGTGCTTTCACTGAAATTATATCCTTTTTGTTTGTTTGGCATAATTATTAAAGCATCTTTATTGTTATGTCCATTATTTGCTTTCTCTTTTCCTTAAAATTTATGTTTGAAGACTTAACTGTTACATCATCTTTACTGACTTCAGATTGTTTGGTATTGATCATGTGTACCTAGATAAGTCCCTGAAACAAAAAATAACAGTCTTTTGAAACTCAGGAGACACTTTCTATTAGCACTAATAAGTGAAGTTTCGTTTTATATGTATTTACTGTGTAGAACATCAGTATACAACACTCTGCTAATTTATGAGTAAAATATTTGAGTGACAAGTAGCTTTTTCTTGCTGTAGCAGAAAAGCTAACTGCCCTTGGACACAATAACTTAAACCTTATCTGTAGTTAGGAAGTTATTGTTCTTTAGCTGTATATATAAAATGTTTTAAATATGCTGATAAAAAAAAAGTACTGAGAGTGTTCACAAAAATCCACCAACACAGTTTCTCTGAAGAGAATATTTTCAAATTATTTATTAGTCCTAAAATTGAAACTTAGAATGTCTTGATTCAGATGCTTTCTGTTCATACAGTAAAACTCAGAGCATATCTACTTTTTAAAGCCATTAAATAGGGAATAAAACAAGTTTCCTGAACACATGCAAGTCATTATATGTTATAAAATTCTCAGTAAAGTCATTTTGTACCATTTGCTAAAGCTGTATATGATTCATAATTTATCAGTTTCAAAAGTTTTAAACTAGCTCAAGACTCTACACTTTCAAGCTATGAGCTAGATATATACTTTTGTTTCCCTGTTGGTGAAGCAGTTAAAACTTAATACTCAGGTAAGTGTAGAATAATCTGAATAGCAAAAGTTATAATTGCTTAGCCAACGACGTGTATCAATAATATTGTATAAATAAAATAATATTTAAATAACACAAATAAAACTTTGTTTAGTAAAAATCATTTAAATTCATCCATTTTGGAAAAAATTATACATGTTTTCACGTGGCGAAAAGCACTCTTTGATTCTGTGGCTCATGAAAATAGCCTGACTATTTGACAATTATGGCTATAGAAAAGCATGTTGACAATTTGACATTCAGTTTGAGGGAATGTGTTGAACTTGCTATTTTTTTTCCTTCATTTCATTACAACTTTAGTTATTGTATAAACCAAAGAACTCAAACCTTTAATTGTAGGCATTTTAACCTCATTAGTTTCTTAACTTATCTGTTTCCTAGCTTTGGTTACCCAATGCCAAAACATTACAGTAATGACTGAAAATTTTGTTCAGTCATCCAGCTGTTTTCAAATATAACACTGTTTTAGCACATAGGAGTTTGGAAAATATTCATTGATTGAGTTTTCTGGATACTTATTGTTGTCTAAAATTTTCATTAGCAAATTCAATACTTGGAAGAGAAACATGTTATTGGAATGCATTTGCTTCATTAAGTAAGTTAGAAGCATTACAAACTCTTTCCCACTATATTAGTTGATGTTCCTTATCTACATATGGTACATGGTGGCAGCAGAAAGGGGCATTGAAAACACACTGGTAGTAACAAGTACCAGATCTGTAATTTAAAATTTCCCATAGGTGATCCACAAACGTGTTGAGTCTGCATATGTACACTTGAATTAATTGCACCTTTGAATAGAAACAAACCAGGGATCTAAAGCAAAGTGCTAAAGACCAAAACACCACCTTGTTGAGGAATCTATTGGTAGTCACCATTGTTGTAAGTAGACGTAATTAATCAATAAATATCTCATGGAAAGTGTAATTGAGGGTTTAACTCTTTCTCTTAGTCTAGTTGTGCTAGAGACACAGAGAGAAGGAAAATTCTGTTATAACTCTAAAGAAAGTGGTAAACGATAAGCATTAAACACTAAAGTTAATTATTTTACATAAGCTATGCCATAAGAGAGAAAAGTAGAGGCAACTGAAAGATGCCATCAGGAAAGGAAAAAATATCTTCTAAAATTATTAACATATGCAGTCTATGGCTTCTTCATCTGACCTATTTTTATATATACAGGTATGATATGTGTATATATGATTTCTACAAATAGAGCCGATTTTTCTAATATTTGAATTACTCCTCGTTATTGAAAAACTAATTTCTCTTTTTTTGTAGTTGCTGAAATCTCTCTGAGATACCTGCTTGGTAATTCTTATATTTATTTGCTGCATAGGCTGATGATAACTAAGCTATGGTTGAAGGGAGGCCATGTATGTAATTTAGGAAATGTAACACCTGTGGTATATTATTGAAGCATGACAATTGAATTTAAATATTAGGCTCATTATTTAAATTCACTTGTTTAAAAAAGGCCTGTATTTCTTCTCCCCATATTAAAGATGGTTTAATGTGTAATTAACCTTAGCTGCTACTTTCATTTCAGTCAATAGCAACAATTTCTTAGTTCGTGATTAAAAACTAAAAAGCTTGTTGGCCTGAGCTGCATGTTTATCCTTATGTTTCAGTATTACAATGCTTTATTACAGGTGAAAAGAGCATTTCCTAGATGTTAGATGTTTAGAAAATGATTGGCTTCACATGAGGGAAGAACTATTTTAAAGTTTACTTACTATGGTTACAAGCTAATTAATAATGTATATATTTCCTAAATAGTAAAATATTTTGCCTTACTCTAAGGAAAAAGAACAAAACAAAATTTAAAAGGTAAAATTGTATATTTGCAGTTTATTCTTTTGTATCTTTTTTAAAGTTTTACTCTCTCAGAGATCCTTGTTCTGATACTGTCTTTTTTTCTTAATGAGACTAATTTTCCATCATACTACCTTACATGTAGTTTCTGGGGTTTTTTTTTCCCTCTATTTATGAAGACATGGGAGACATACATTTAAGTTCACATCTTTTGAAGCCCAGTTTGTCACTTTATACTCCAGTGAGTTAAATGAAGTGTGTTGAAGACTTACTGGACAGCTGAAAAGTACTTAGGCTTTTTTATTTTTTCTTTATTATACTGATGTTGTTCTTTATTTACTGTTGTTCTCTTTTTTAAAATTTCTGAATTTTGCTGTTTGTCCAACAGCTTTCTAGTCAGTTTGCTGAAGCAGGTTGCTTTCATAAAGTTCTACCACAAGTGTTATTTTAAACAAATTGTTTCACTAAGGAGTAGAGCAGTTAGTTATTCTGGTGCCTCTTGCTAATTCAACCTATTAAATTTTACCAATTAGACCAGGTTAGCTTTTAGTGATAATCTTCCTAGACTATTACTATAATAATGCTGTTACTTAATGAACAGTCTGAGAGCTTGATTTTCAGTAGAGGTGTATCAAATGCACATTTTGATCTAATTCCACATGGTCAAGTATTGGCGTTTATATTCAGCTTCATCTATTAGAGAATGAGCTTATGAATGTAAGAAGCTGAAATTTTATCTCAGAAAAATAAATTATTATAGTTTTTTGTAAGTTTAGTAGCCTAATACTTAAAATTTGACATTATATTACTATAGGAATAATACTTTCTCAGCATTGTTAGCTTCTAGATTGCTCCTGCAATTATGATAGTACATTTAATATCATAATACCACATAGATGCCCACTTAGCTGAGGGCAGTGAAGGGGCAAAATATGTTTGGAGTTCCTCAATCTTTAATATGGTTTTCTCATTTTTATTTGCTTTATGTCTGGATTGAAGATTAATCATGGCTGTTAATCAAGTATTGTTTTCAGGATTTTTCTCATTGTGAAAATTTGAAGTGGAAAAGTTGGTTTTCTGATTTTGATTTCATCCTTACAGGATGTCTATCACCATTAATTATTGGTGTATTTTAATATAATAATATGCATTTACGTTTCAACTGATAGAATTTCAACATATAAAGCATATACGCAAATTTTCTCTTTACATGAAATGCTTACCTATATTTAAAACTAAATATTCAGATAGTAACAAATCTGAAAGACCAGGTCTTTACTGTAAGTGTTCCTATACTAGTTGAAATATGATGATATGAGGCACATAATCATTGATCATGCACAAAGTTTTAGGTTCCAGAAATGATGTTGAAGTAAGCATTGAGCTGTTTGGCCTTCCAAAAGCTGAGGCTAAAATCAGAGGTAAATAATAGGTTAGAGCCAAATATCTGTATTTGCATGTCTAATTTAGGCCACTTACAAAGTCCATTCAGAGAGGTGCTGAAACCAGAAAAGCATCATGTGCAAATTAACTTTTATAAAGATTATTAATCCTGTTTTAACTATAAGTGAAATCCAACTAACACTGAACTACCTATATTGTTTTATTTACCAAAAAAGTTTTTAAGTCCTACTTGAAAACTAAAAGTGAAATGCTTTTGGATATGCAGATGTATCTTGTTAACAGAATTTGTGCCTTGCAAATAACTTCTGTGCAATTTTAAACTGTAAAATTTAAATTATAATAATGCCCCATGGTAACTGGAAAAGATTTTTTTTTAAGCTAATGTATTCTTTTGTAAAAGAAGGGATTTCTATGTTTTTAAGCATATGTTTGCAAGATACACATGTTGGGATATAAATTAATTTGACATTAGCTTAATTTGCTGTACAAAAATTCAAGCTTAAATTTATACTTACTGTAGATGTGATCTTTATCTCAGCAGTGCTGTATGAAAGCAGAGACTGGATTGGTTTCTCTTAATAAATGCTGCTTAAGCAACAGCTGACAGTAGTCCTCTTTAAAAAAAAAAAGACCCCATTTAACTTAAAAGACCAGTTTTTTTCTGAGATGAAAGCGTAGAGTTTTCTTTAATCAGAATAAACATATCTTTAGAATTTTTTTTGTAGCAGTATTCATTGTCACAAAAGTTGATCTGTAGCAAATAATTAACCTGGAGTAAATACAGGGAAAAATTATCTACTAGATTAGGGCATAATCACTCTAGTTGTCATTGTATTGAGAACAGTAAATGAGTAAGTTTCTTAATAATAAAATATTTTTACTATCTCTCTTATGATTTTTGCTTTGGCATTTTTTTGTTGTTGCTTCTGTTTTACATCAATCTCATGCATATAATTTTGCCATTTATATTTAAAACTTTTACAAAAGGGAAATTTTGCCATGTAGAGACAATTTTTATTTTCAGAACCCAGAAAGAACTTTAGAATTACCTTTTCTGGTTTTTTATTGTTAGTGTCTAGGAAGAAATGTATAAATGTATTGTTTTAAACCTCCAATATTGTCAATATTTGTGAATCTTGACTTTTTTTTTTTGAAATTTCTATGTATCATTGAAATGTATAATAGGGCTTAAATTAAAGCGATAATCTGGGTGCAAAACACATGCATGTTTGATATAAAGAAGGCTTTAAAATAATTGAATTTTAAACACATGTAAATAATCTAGTTTTATTTCCTCAATACTAGGTTTAGAATAAAATTCTCCACTTTATAAACATCTGAGTATATAAAGTTTTTAACTACTAATCATCCCCTTGGTAGCCACATTTAAGTCAGTTTACTTTTCAGTGTTAGAGTTAAAACTCGCTTGAACTTGAAGCTCTACTTCACTATTGTATCGTTTCTAATTTTTAATTTTCATATCCTTTTTTGGAAATACAGATAAGTCATTAAGTCAAAGGTAGTTTTCTTCAGTCTTTATTATGCCCAAATCATTTTTAGCCAATTTGTATTAGAACTTTTCATCAGTTTTATTTGCTTGTATGTACTAATGTAGAGACTGTATTTTGAATTGTGTTGTCTTGTTTTGGCAATTTCATTCTTAAGTTCTGTTTACCAAAAAGCTTAATAATCTTACAATATTGTCTATCTATAAGAGCCCTAGGAACAAGGTAAACTGTTATAATCTTCTTAAGAAACTTATTTTTAGTAACTTCAGTTGGGCTACTGGAATTCTCAGCATACTTTTCTGGACCTATAATCTAGTTATACCAATGTTTTAAACATTAAACTTAAAACTCAGGGGGGAAAAGGTTCCTCAACTTGAGATCTTCTCTCCAGATCTCCATTCTTTGGAGTTTCCATGAGTGTGACCTGAAGAACTTGGAACCATTGAAATTCAAATGTAGGTAGGTAAGTGTTCACACCAGCGCATGCGTTGATTGCCTTATATCTCTTTGTATATGCATCTGTATTGCACCCCCTCAGTGCCTTTCTTCCTCTTCCTCCCCATAGATCATGTAGGGCCTGTGTCATTTTGATATTATGTAATTTTGTAAATCTGTATTTGGTCAGTATTTGTCTGTGATGTGTGTCAGGAGCAGTCAAAACAGAGTCTTCAGACATTTATGACATTGTGCTGTCTAAAGACTGTCTTTCACACATAAGTGTTTGCTATGTATGGGCCTGGGTTACGTTTTTGTGAATTGCTGTGTTTGTTGAGCTCTGATAACATTCCCCTGGAGTTGCTGATATTCACTGAGGGAGGCAGAAGTCATAGTCTTGCAATTGCTTCACTTAGTCTCCCTAATGTATCTAGAGAACAAGAACTATTTCTAGTTCTAAGAATTTCTTCCTGTTTGTCTTTCACTTAAAAGTCATACTCTTGATAACATTCGTGATATCATGGATGTCAGCTATTATCCTCTGAAAAACATTTGCAAGCTTTCTTTGGGCAGTAAACAAAAAAGATGCTCAAATGAATCATTTGTTTCTGTCAATAAGAATATCAACTTATCCTACACAAACAGGACCCCTGCTTAATCCTTTTTCAAAAAACAACCACCACCACCTACTGAATTGTAATATCTACATAGTAACTGAAATAGGTAGACTCAATCTGGAATAATCTCTTAGGCTTAAATAGAGTTTCTACTCAAATAAGCAAGATGAGATGTTAGGAGCTTTATTAGTGTAATTTCTCTGAAAATATCAGAGTGCCAAAATCTAGGATTCCTACTAAGCTTTTATCTTATTTTTTTCCTGTTGTCACTTCTGCTAAGCACATCACTGAACTTCAGAATATTTTCCATGTTTCCCACCCACCTCCCAATCTCTTATAAAAATTTGGTAGTCCTGGCAGGCACGGTGGCTCACACCTGTAATCCCATCACTTTGGGAGGCTGAGGCGGGTGGATCACCTGAGGACAGGAGTTTGAGACCAGCCTGTCCAACATGGTGAAACCCTGTCTCTACTAAAAATACAAAAATTAGCTAGGCGTGGTGGCAGGCGCCTGTAATCCCAGCTACTCGGGAGGCTGAGGCAAGAGAATTGCTTGACCCTGGGAGGCGGAGGTTCCAGTGAGCTGAGATCACGCCACTGCACTCCAGCCTGAGTGACAGAGCAAGACTTGGGCTCAAAAAAACTTTTAAAAATTAGGTAGTCCTTTGACAGCGGTTCTTAAATTTTTGGTCTTATGATTTTAGATGTCTAAATATTATAGAAGACCTATAAGACTTTTGTTTATGTATTTGGGTTATATCTGTCAATATTTACTGAATTAGAAACTTAAATCGAGAAAATATTTAAAATTATTTAGTATTTCATTTTAAAATAACAAACCCATTGTATGTTAACAGAAATAACATTTTTGTGAAAAATATTTTCCGAAAAAAAATTGCTGCAGAGTAGCAGTTTGTTTTACTATCTGTAATGGTGAAGAAAACAATGGCTACGGCCAGGCGTGGTGGCTCATACCTGTAATCCCAGCACTTTGGGAGGCCTAGGCGGGCAGATCACGAGGTCAGGAGATCGAGACCATCCTGGCTAACGGTGAAATCCTGTCTACCAAAAATACAAAAAAAAGTTAGCCAGGCATGGTGGCGGGCACCTGTAGTCCCAGCTACTCCGGAGGGTGAGGCAGGAGAACAGCATGAACTCGGGAGGCGGAGCTTGCAGTGAGCCGAGATCGTGCCACTGCACTCCAGCCTGGGCCACAGAGTGAAACTCCATCTCAAAAAAAAGTAAAGAAAACAATGCCTACTAATACAATTTGGTACCATTGCTGGTGTTCATGCTAAAGTGCCAGCAGTTTTACCTACCATTGCTTTCGAACCATTGGTACCAATGTCAACACAGTGGCAAGAGCAAATAAAATCTTGGCATTTTTATGAAAATAGCTTTGATTGTGTGATCCTCTGAAAGGGTTCCAGGGACACTTTGAGAACCATATTCTAGGATGCCTCTTTGTCCATAAAATGGAAATTTTTATCAACCTGTTCCTGTTAAAGTGGTTTTTTTTTTTTTGTTTTTTCTCTCCTCCTCTGGGCCTTCATTATACAAGTAGAATGGCAGGCCTGCAGTGTGAACAAATTTTAGAATTATTTGAGTATGATGATTGTTTTAGTTAGCATCATAGAAGTAGATATAAAAGAGAGCACCCAGTTGGTCCACAATGAGTTCATCCAATTGGATGGCTATATATTTTTCTCTTTTGTGTGATATGTGTGTTATATGTGAGGATATAATGAATTTGGCTCCTGGGTAGTTATAAAACACATTTTCATGAAGCAACATGATTTTCATGAATTATGGCAGTACCTACAATGTGCCATTTGGCTATGCTAACTTTTTCTCCCAGTCTGCCACAATTTCAAATACTACTGCTTCAATTTGTATGCCAAAGATTGTATTAAGCACTATAACATTTCTTGACTTTTCATCCCTCTTTTACCTGGAACCAAAATTTGTAACATTGTAAAAGCAGTCCAGAAAAGTGATAGATATGCCAAGTTAGCAGAACATGAAGAGCATTATCTTCTAAGTGGTATTCTTCTGTTATCTTCTTCATAAAATGTGTTATTCCTCTGATGTCCCTGGACTGTTGGATTTTTTATAGTTCGTACCAACAGAACTGAGGGGGTGTGTGATGCTTACATATATGCAGACATACAGTGGAGTTTGACTCACATTCAATGCATGCGCTAGTGCTCACGCTTACATACCCGAAATTTAATGATTCATCAGCTCTGCAGTATTTGACAAAGTAATCAAAATGAATACATTTATAAATAAAAATACTGCTAAAGAACAAGGATCTGCAGAGGTGACCCTCTAATAAAGAGCCCTATCTACTGGTAAGTAACCTAAATAATTTCTAACTTGGAAAGCTCCTTGGTGCATGATTATTACAAATACTATAACCATAATGCAACTATTCTACCAGTGTGATATAGATATAACACTATTGTTTAAGTATTTTACCTTTAAGTGTTGTGAATTATTAATTACTAAATTGCATATTCAGAAAAAAAATTTAACATCAAAAGTATAAATACAGATGACTTAGTTGAGTGTATTTTAATTATCTCCTTTTAGAGTTCGTAACTTCATTACAAAATTTGAAATTGTTTTATTAGAGTATTTGAACTCTAAACATAAACTCCCATTTTTTCCATGTTTATTTTTTATTCTTATTTTGGTAATAGGCCCATTTATATTATAGATGGGCTCCCACAACCAAACCAGATAATTATCTGTAATTAGCCAGTCATCAGTTTTCAGGAACAATAAGCCTCTGTTGACCATCTTTCATACTTCACTCTAAAAGCAGGAATAATTAACAACAAAGACCACCAGGCAGTAATGAACTGGAATATAAGATAGCTCAACTCTGTATGTTCTTTTCTGAAAATCACCCACCTAATTCCTTCTCTATAGATTAAGAACTATAAAGAGTAATAAAAAAAAAAAAATAGCAGGCCAACCCTGCCAAGGGATTGGAGCTATGGGGAACATGTGTTTTTGTAAGAAAGAGTTTTGTCTTTAGATTGCAAAGAGATAACTTAAAAGAATTTGGGGAAAATTATTAGCTTGAAAATGGCATATCATTTTAAAGAGAAAAAAAATTTTGAAAGAGCGTTTCTGTATCTTTGGATGAACCAGTTATGGACAGTTATAGTGTTTTGCATAAACATATGAAATTTTGTATTTCTTTCTTAGCTTATTCTAAAAGGCAGTACTTTTGGTTTTCATTTTGGTTCATTTACCTTCAACTTTGCTACAGGTATTCTATTATTGCCATGAAGAACCCTTGTGGAAATCCAAGGCATGTTTAGTACTTCAAAGTCAATTAATTTCTTAGAAAATGAAGGCAAACAATGATGACAAGGCCATGTTAACCTCATTCTTTTCACCTCTCTAAGCCAAACTTTCCTCTCTCTCACTGAGATGATCTGTCACTATAATTAAATAAAACTTTAAAAGAAAATATTTTAGGTAACTTTTTTTTTTTTTCTGGTATATCTCTTCCTAACAGTCACAGTCATCAAGAACGCTCTGGTTGCAAATATTCAGAACCAGTCATTTTTGTGTATTTATCATATACTTTTAATTTTATATTATGAAAAGTGTTTTTAAAGGATTCTAAGATTTTTTTCTTTCTTGGTCTTTATTAAACTTGCTACTTTTCTCATGCTTTTCATATTCTGTGATTTCCTGTAATGCAAATGTTACTCTAACTTTTCACTCAAAACTAGTGGTAATGTTTGTTTATACTTATTAAAGGCCTGCTTTTAATGGTGTAAGACCCTGTTTAAAAAACTAATGATTTGATATAGTCTTCAAACTATTTTTATTTCTAAATGCCTTTTGGTTATTCAAAGGATTCAAAACTAAACTCTTCTGAACTAATGTTTAAAATGTTCAAGACAATCATATGAATGGACTTCATTTTCTATTACTGTAATTTAAATAACTTTGAGTTTCCAGTAGGGAAAATAAGAGGTGTTTTCTTCTTATAATGTTCATTTGGCATGTCAACACTTTCTTTTCTGTTGTTGTTTTTTTTTGTTTTTACAGATTCACTTCAAGCTCAGCTTATCAATATGGGTGTTATTCCTACCTTAGTGAAATTACTGGGCATCCACTGCCAAAATGCAGCTCTTACAGAAATGTGTCTTGTTGCATTTGGTAATTTAGCAGAACTTGGTAAGTCTTAGTCATGAACCACAAATGTAATTAACTTATTCATGTGCTTACAATAAATTTTTCTGTAGATATTAAGAAGCTAGAAATCCACTTAGATTGTATTAATTTTTTGAAGCATTTGAGATATTTGCATCAATATTTTAAAAAGTAAATTCAGTTAGATCTTATGATTTCATTGTTTATAATGAGAGCTATTTTGTTTCCCTAATAATTTTATGTATTAGTGTTTAAAGCTTACATTGTACATTATGTAATAGAGTTGAATATTTAAAATTGTCTCCACATGACTTTAATATTTTTACGTGAGGGATGGCAATTGTATGTCCGCGGGTAAAAATAAGATTGAAATGTGTTGCATAGTGGCTCATGCCTGTAGTTCCAGCACTTTGGAAGGCTGATGTGGGTGGATTGCTTGAGCTCAGGAATTCAAGACCAGCCTGGGCCCATCTTTACAAAAAATACAAAAATTAGCTGGGTGTGGTGGCTTGTGCCAGTAGTTCTGGCTAAGGAGACTGAGGCAGGAGGATCGCTTGAGCCCCGGAGGCAGAGGTTGCAGTGATCTGAGATCACACCACTGCACTCCAGCCTGGGCAGCAGAGCCAGACCCTGTCCCAAGAAAAAAAAAAAATGTATTACATTTCATATAAATTGCATGCTTCTCAGGTAAAGAGGAATCTAACAGACTAAGGTTCTTCATCCTCTTTTCATAAAATCTCAAAACATGACAGAAGACTTTTTTCTGTGAATATATGTGTTACAGTATTAGAAAACAAAGTCTGTGGAAGCCTTGAAATTCAGAAGGCAAACAGAACCAGACCAATGATGGAAACACATCCTAGTCATAACACAGAGGAGGAGGATGGGCTCAGTACCTCCATCTCTTTTCATTTTTCTCTTTGTTATGGATTACCGTTTCTTTCTTCTTCCCCCTGACCCCCCTTCTTATCTTCCTTCACAACTCTAGGTCTGAATCTACTCCACAATCATGTTAATAATAAATTAATATGGGCGTAGTGAAATGAAATGGTGTTTTGTCATAGCTAAATATAGTAGTTACAACAAGCAAATATATCAATTCTGTTACGTACCACATTTTATAAATAAAAGCACAAAGTCACTAATCTTGGTTTTTCTAACTGAAAGGTCATCTTGATTTTAATATTTTACTTTTGTTTTGTCTTCAAGCAAAGGGAATAGAAATTATTTATTAAAGATATTTAGTAAAAGTCGTTCTTACTCAGTGGGTCATATCCTAGTATTTGTGAATGTTTCTCATTTTCTCTCTTCATCTGTTTTTTCTTTTTTATGCTAGCCTAATTAACACATTTTTTCTGTCATCCAAGTGAGAACAAGAATAAAAGAACATTCATTTAGTATTTGACAAAGTTATTCTTTTCTGTGATTAAAATGGAATGTAGGAGTTTGTGTTCAGTATGGTTGGCAGAAATAAAACAGAAATTGTGTTATAATCCCATACTGATAGTATAACAGAAACATGATTGGTTCAAATCTTTCTTCATTTGCCTTTGGTTTTATGAAAATCAAAGAGTGCAGGTCCTTCGCTGTTATGTTTTAATGTGAGTAGTTTCTAGAACAGCACTGTCCAATACAGTAGCTACCAGTCATGTGGCTTAATGGGCATTGAAATATGAAGTCTCAATTGAGATGTATTCAGTATAAAATACACAATCGATTTCTTTTTTTTTTTTTTTTTGAGACGGAGTCTCGCTCTGTCACCCAGGCTGGAGTGCAGTGGCCAGATCTCAGCTCACTGCAAGCTCCGCCTCCCGGGTTCCCGCCATTCTCCTGCCTCAGCCTCCCGAGTAGCTGGGACTACAGGCACCGCCACCTCGCCCGGCTAGTTTTTTGTATTTTTAGTAGAGACGGGGTTTCACCGTGTTAGCCAGGATGGTTTCGATCTCCTGACCTCGTGATCCACCCGTCTCGGCCTCCCAAAGTGCTGGGATTACAGGCTTGAGCCACCGCGCCCCACAATCGATTTCAAAGACTATGAAAAATATAAAATATCTCACCAATATTTCATATGTTGATTGCATGTTGACATGATAATTTGAATATATTGGGTGGAATAAAATATTGAAATGTTTAACTTTGTTAGCACATCTTACTAGAAAATCTAAAATTATATATATGGTTTCATTTTTGGCTCTCATTATATTTCTGTTGGACAGTGGTGCTGTAGAAAATGAACTGCAACAGAGTCATCCTTCACCCTGTTAAGGCCCCTCCCTTTTGAAGTTTTAGGAGAGTACATGGAAGAAAGCAAAGATTAATGAAATTTATCTCACCTAACTTTAAGGGAAAAGTCAGTACCAAGTAAGGAAATTACAATAATCCTTGGATAGGTTGTGCTGAATATGAACTTACATAATTGTAGTTGTTTGCTGAGGAGTATTTCATCTCTTTATGGTTTTGTGTCTAAATCTTGTAAATGCTTCAACATCAGGAACTGTGCAGAAATCCTGCTTGACCTCTTGAGAAGAAAGTTGTTGTTTGTTACCCCAAACAGTCATCATCTACCTCTCAAATGAGAGTCAAGGAAAAGTATTAGTCATTATTACCTCCTTTTGTGAAAAGAACATAATAAGACCTGTGGCAGTGGAAGAGGGTGGGCTTTGAGTTTAGTCATAGGAGTTACAGGAGTCTTTTAAAACTTGAAAAAACTTATTCCATGTAGTATGTCCATATAAGAAGTCTTATATTTTACAGTAAAAGAAGATCTTGTATCTGTATCAAACCTTACTCAGTTTTACAGCACCCCTATGAAGTAACTTGGGCCTAATCCTTATAGTTAACCCAACCCTGTGATTTATTTAGTAATACTGATTTAGGATCATACATACAGTTGAGAACTTCTTTGAGAAGAAAATTCATTTATCTAAGTTATGAACACATGAATATCAAAGTATTTTAGAGTTCTAAGACAACTTACATATTTGAAACCCAAATACTTCAATGTGTAAATATTGGTATAACTCTTGCTGTGTTTAAGACATTATAATAATATAAATACAAAATATTAACATTTCTCCAAAAATGCCTTGCATAAACCCAGATTCCAAATTGCTCACGTTAGGGCAATAGTTTTCAAACTTTTTGACTATGGCCCATAAGAAGAAATACATCTTCATATCACCACTTATTGTTTAGTTTCAGGTGTGTAATACAGTACTTATTATCCTTAACATATTCAGTGTACTCATCCTAAACTGATCACATGACTTGTTAGTGGATCTCTGTCTGGCATTTGAAAAAGACAGCATTATAGGATTTCTATTATTCATAAATCATTTGGAAAGCAGTTTTTTGTACTAGAGAAAAATAATTCTTGATGTACTTTCTTTTTAAAAGAGAACTTGAATTCTCACACAAAGCATCTTTAAGTGATAGTTCAAATAGTTTCATGTTTGATTTTAGTATCTATAGCTATTTTTACTATGTAAATAATAGGCTTAGCTTGTCTTACAAGTTTAATCAAAACGTTTGGGTTTTTTTTGTTTGTTTGTTTGTTTGTTTTTTTGAGACAGAGTCTCACTCTGTTGCCTAGGCTGGAGTGCAGTGGCGAGATCTCGACTCACTGCAAGCTCTGCCTCCCGGGTTCAGGCCATTCTCCTGTCTCAGCCTCCCGAGTAGCTGGGACTACAGGTGCCCGCCACCATGCCTGGCTAATTTTTTGTATTTTTAGTAGAGACGGGGTTTCACCGTGGTCTCGATCTCCTGACCTCGTGGTCCGCCTACCTCGGCCTCCCAAAGTGCTGGGATTACAGGCATGTGCCACTGCACCCAGCCTCAACTTTTAAAGTAATTAGGCAATTAAAAATTTTAATGGATATAACAAATTCTCAGTGATTATTTGTTTTGCTGAGTATTTATAAAAGTTTTTCTTAGATAATAAATATATACTTGCTAACTGATGTTTTAAAGTTTCCATAATGTATAGCATTCCAGCCTGTGCTGTCTCACTGAGCAGTGTTTTTACTGAGCCCTGTGAACTCCAGAGATACCTGCCAAAGTATTGTTGGAAGCGTCAAAGGCGGGGAATGGTTTAATATTTAATCCAATCATTTTATCCTTTGGGAAAACAGTGAAAGGTTTTTCAAAAGCTAAAACCCCAGAAATAAGCAGAAGTATTTGCCCTGTAAACTGTTGGTCAACTCTGTTAACCAACCCTTTTTAAAACAAAAATACTCTAGGATAGCCAAAGTTATCAACCGTCCACCTCTTATACTTTCAAGTCTTAGGCTTCTTTTGGGTATCTCAATGGATAGTGCTTGGCGCATATTATTAAATGAATAATAATATGAATGACCAGATCAATACTGTGATATCAGCGACATTTGGGAAATGGGAGTGTATTAATCCGTTTGCACTACCTTAAAGGAATGCCCAAGAGTAGGTAATTTATAAAGAAAAGAGGTTTAATTGGCTCATGGTTCTGCAGGGTGTACACTAAGTGTGGTGCCTGCATCTGCTTCTGGTGAGGGACTCAAGAAGCTTATAATCATGGCAGAAGGTGAAGTGGGAGCAGGCTTGTCACATGGTGAGGCAGGGAGCGAGAGAGAGAAAGGAGAGGTTACAGACTCTTAAACAACCAGATCTCACATGAACTAACTCACTTATCACCAAGGGAATGGTACTAACCATTCATGAGGGACCTGCCCCCATGATCTAATTACCTCCTACCTGGCCTCACCTCC
This sequence comes from Rhinopithecus bieti, assembly GCF_001698545.2. Lineage (NCBI taxonomy): Eukaryota > Metazoa > Chordata > Mammalia > Primates > Cercopithecidae > Rhinopithecus > Rhinopithecus bieti. Next base: position 853,121 of record NW_016806329.1, on the reverse strand, counting down.
AATATTGGAAATTACATTTCAACATGAGATTTGGAAGGGACGAACAGCCAAACTATATCAGGGAGTTTTAATTGGACAGATAAATAAGGAAAAATAATTTGAGGATAAAAGCAGAGCACTGTATACTGAGGGAGCCCTGACCTGGTAGGAGAGATAAGAGGTAAGTAAAGAGTTGCAAAGACAACCTTGTTTACCTTGCTGATTTCTCTGGTATACAGGGAAAACATGCCATTGAAAAACTGCTTCCAAACACTTTGATACGAGTTGCTGTGTTAAGATACCAGGTTTGTTTGAGAGGCTGCATAGACCGCCTCTATTCAGCCTAGTCTCCCCCAGTCTATGTTAAAAGATAATTGTGCACCCAATTTAGGTTCATACTCTAATTTCAGTGGTTACTGCCCTACACCCCATTTGAAGGAAGAAAAGATAAAAGAAAAATAAGTTGATCTAAGACTTCTCAAGTTTATATCATGAGTCTGTTATGCCCATGTAATAACTAGGTTATATACATCAACACATGAGTGGAACATGTATGCCCCAGAATAATGTTTCCCCTTTCAGAGTGAGCTTTGTTGCCTGTTAACAAGTACTGTATTTTTATTGACTCATGTAAATATCAAGTGTTTAAAATTCATGTCACATACTTCTGAATATGACATATTACTAAATGCTACGGTTACTTTTTGTCAATGTTTTTAATAAAATGTTAAATAACAAATTTGTGTACTTTTGCTGACTAGTGATGAAATGTAGTAGCTTAAAGATGAAATGGAAATAATTTAACAAGTGCAGTCTATTTCAGAGTTGGGACAGAAAGGAAAATACAACTCTGCTTTATTAAGCTTCATGAATTTTATAGGATTAAAGATGTTTTCATTTTTTCCATAATAATGAAAAAAGATTGTTTTCCTCCTGATTGTTATTTATGCACACATAATGTTAAAGAGAAATTGGCCTTTAACCCAACACTCTTTAATATAATCATGGAATTTTTTTTTGTTCTCTTCAAGTCCCAATTAATGTGTGTACATAATTTTTTATACTTAAAATCATAGCATGAATATGGTTTTAAAGTGTGCATTCTTATTTAACATGGAATAAACAGAATGAGACTTCGCCTCTTTTAAAACTTTAGTTGGAAACTAACTAAAACTCTATGGTAAAGAGATTTCTTCTTAAAGGCTTAAGACCTCAAGGATTGGGAGCCCAAGGCAGGAAGACTGATTGCAGCAGGAATTTCAAGACCAGCCTGCGTAATATAGTGAGACCTCCCCCCGACCCATTCTCTAAAAACAAAAAGCAAACAAACAAGAACAACCTCAAGGAAAGGGAATAACAAAGGAAAGCAGGAGAGAGGATTGTGCAAGAACATCTTGGGACCTGGGAAGAAAGGCAGTAACTTACATAGCAAACCTTTGACATCTAAATCCTGGATAAGAAACCAAGAATTTACCCAGTTTGCATTTCACAATCTTCAAAGGGCTTGGGATTTGGTGGCATCAAGATTTCTAGACCCTCTTTCCCCTTCACACCTTGTGATGACTACCCCTTGCCTATCCAAGGAGAATACTATGCTTCTTGTCAGGATAGAAGAAAAAGAGAGGGTTTCTTGATGGGGGATATCACACTAAATTGAAGTAAAAGGTACCACAGTACCAATCCATAAACAGGTTAAGTGAAATCTGAATGCTGAGAACCACAGTTTTATTGCCCTATTTGTCTCTCAGAACATAGACTTAAAGTTCTTTATATTGAGGGTTCTCTACAAAAGGCCAGCAGATTACCCTGTAGGGAATCTTGCAGTCAACAAGACTACTCATACTCATAGCTCCTAATCATTTTTAATTTTATTTTATTATTAATTTTTTAGTTCCTAACTTCATCAATGGCAGACAGCTCAAGAGGTGAGGGCAACCTCTAACATGGAAGATAGAGAAAAGCAACAGTACACTATTCTTAAGAACAGAAAAGAGCTTGAGCATTAAGAACAGTTGCTAAAATGAAAGACAAAAACTGGAGAAATATTTGTAAAAGTAAAGAAAAAAAAAAAAAACAAGAAAAAAAATGAGAGGATCAGACCAAGAGTATTAGAAAAGTTAACAGAAGGAAACTGCCAAATAACTCAAGTGTCACAGAGCTGAAATACAAAATTTCCTACATTGCAAGTATCTGTCAAATAAATGTTCTAATGAATGAAAATACACCCAGACCATAGCACATCAATGTGAACTTTTACAATGCTGAGGACAGAACATCTTACAAGCTTCTAGAGAGGATGGGGGAAGTAAAGTTGAATGCAAAAGATAATTCCGTGAAGAAGCTTCTAGAGAGGATGAGGGAAGTAAAGTTGAATGAAAAAGATCATGATTCCGTGGACATGCTTCTAGAGAGGATGGGGGAAGTAAAGTTGAATACAAAAGATTATGAGTCCGTGGACATATGTCTCAAAACAACATTGGCAGCCAGAAGAAAATGCAATATTGCCCTCAAAATTTTCAGGGAAGCCAAATCAATTAGGCAAGAAAGAAAGAAAGAAAGAAAGAAAGGGTGTCAAAGTTGGAAAGGAAGAAGTCAAATTGTTCCTGCAAACATAATCTTATATCAAGAAAACCTATAGACTCCACCAAAAACCTCTTAGAACCAAAAAATGAATTCAGTAATGTTGCAGGATACAAAATCAACATACAAAAATCAATAGCATTTCTACACACAGTAACCTAGCTGAGAGATCAAGAAGGCAATCCTATTACAATAGCTATAAAACATAGGAATAAACTTAACCGAAGAGGTGAAAGACCTACAAGGAAAACTACAAAACACTGATGAGGGAAACTGAAGAGAATACCAACAAGTGGAAGAACATCCCATGCTTATGGATTGGAAGAGTTAACATTGTTAAAATGGTCATACTACTGAAAGCAACCTACAGATTCAACGCAATCCCTGTCAAAATACCAATGTTTTTTTTTTTTTTTGGTAGAAATAGAAAAAAAAAAGTAACTTAAAGTTTTCATGGAACCACATGTAAAACTCAAACTATAAAACTAGTAGACAAAAACATAAGAGAAATGCTTCAGGACATTGGTCTAAGAAATGTTTATGAGTAAGACTTCAGAGCAAAGGCAATGTAAGGAAAAATATGATCGTATCAAATGAAAAAGCTTTTGCAAAGCAGAGAAAACAACAGAATGAAGAGAGGCTACAGAATGGGAGAAAATATTTGCAAATTATTCATCCAACTGGGGATTTATTCCAGAATATCCAAGGGACTCAGACATCTCAACAGCGGGTTCTCACTCTGTCTCACAGGCTAGAGTGCAGTGGCCACCTTAGCCTCCCAAGTAGCTGGGACTATAGGCATGCACCACCATGCTCCATTTGTTTTTGTATTTTTTGTAGAGGCAGAGTTTTTACCATGCTTCCCAGGTTGGTCTCAAACTCCTGGGCTCAAGCAGTCCACCTGCCTCAGCCTCCCAAAGTGCTGGGACTATAAGCATGAACCACTGTGTCTGCCCCAATCCCGTTTTTAAAATGGGCAAATTATCTGAACAGATACATCTCAAAAGAAGACATACAAATGACTAACCAATGTATGACAAAATGTTCAGTATCACTAATCGTCAGGGAAATGCAAATCAAAACAATGGCATATTATCTCACCTCAGGATGGCTATTATTAAAAAGACAAAAATTAACAAATCTTGGTGAGAATGTGGAGAAAAAAGAACTCGTACACTGTGAGAATGTCAACTGGTACAGCCACTTAGGAAGGTTTCTCAAAAACCATAAATAGGCCAGATGTGGTGGCTCACACCTGTAATCTCAACACTTTGGGAGACAGAGGCAGGAGGATCACATGATGCCAGGAGTTTGAGACTAGCCTGGGTGACATAGGGAAACTATCTCCACAAAAAGTTTAAAAATTAGCCCGGCATGGTGGCACAGGCGTATAATCCCAGCTACTTGGGAATGTGGGGTGGGAGGATCGCTTCAGCACAGGATGTTGAGTAAGGTTGCAGTGAGCTATGATCACACCACTGCACTCCAGCTTGGGTAACAGAGCAAGACTCCATCTCAGTTTTAAAAAAACACAAATAGAACTACTATATGATCCAGCTGTCTCCTTACTGAGTATTTATCAAAAGGGAAGAAAGTCAGTATATTGAAGAAACATTACATACCCGTGTTTATTGCAGCACTGTTCACAATAGATATGGGATCAACCTAGGTGTCTAAAAACATGAACAGGTGGAATGTGGCATATGTACACACAATGGAATACTATTCAGCCACTAAAAAGAATGAAATCCCGTTTTTGTTTTTTTTGTTTGTTTGTTTGTTTGTTTGTTTGTTTTTGCAACGTCATGGATGGAACTGGAAAACATGTTAAGTGAAATGAACTAGGAATGGAAAGTTAAACACTGTATGTTCTCACACATGTGGAAGCCTCAAGTTTTTTATAGAAGTTAAAAAAAAACAGGATACCAGAGGTTGGGAAAGGTAGAGGGAAGAGGAATAATAGGGAAAGATTGGATACAAAAGATACAAAATTACAGCTAGATAGGAGGAGTAAGCTTTAGTGTTCTGTACCACTGTAGGATAACTACAGTTAACAATAATATATTACGTAGTTTCAAATAGCTAGGAGGAGAATATTGAATGTTCCCAACACAAAAGTACTTGAGATGATGAATATGCTAATTACCCTGATCTGCTGACTATTAATTATATGTAACATCACAGTGTACCCCATATACAATTATTATTTGTGAAATAAACTTTTTTAATTTTTTGAGGGAAAATGACTTCCAACATAGAATCCTATACTCTGTCATACTATCAGTCAAGTGTGAGATTATAATAAGGATATTGTCACACATGAACATCTCAGAAAATTTATTTCTTAAATACTTTTCCTCTGGAAGCCACTGGAAGTTCAGTTCCACCAAAACAAGGGATTTAAATGAAGAAAAACTACATAGGAACTGAAAACGAAATCCAACAGGAATCCCAAGTATTACAGTGATGTTATTGTCCCAAGTGGCATGTTTTTAAGGAGCAACCAGTCCAGGTTGGGTTAGGTCAAACAACTGATGGGATGGTGCTTGGGAGAGTTCTTACAGGAAATGAAATTTATTAATGTCTAAAGTGAATGTATTAAGAGAAGATGAGACAACTGATGGAGTGTTGGGAGGTGCATTAATAATAAGCACATAGAAAACTACACAAATGAGAAAACATTATTCCAGGAAGAATGAATTAGTGTATTGCTGAAACACAACTAGTGATATAAACAAAATTACATATAATTAGAAAGATGGAGAGTATGATGAACACAGGAAAGAAAGAAAACTAATGCTTCATCTTTCATAGTAGAAATTTGATGAGAAATATCAATTTTTAGCAGTATAAGTATGTAATTTAGATATATGTAAGTAAACAGTATGAATTAGCTAAAAGAGCTCTATGTATTTGTGAGGAAGAATAAATGGAGGAGAGGAAACTGGAGTTTGCTGGTAATAATAATATTAGGCCAACTCTTTAAATTCATAGAGTTTTAATAAAAACCTTAGTAAAAGAGGCTTCTTGCCAAAGGCCTGTTGAGGATCCGTGGCACTTATTTGATAAATATAATGTCCAAATTATACTTCATGCTGTCTTTTCACTCTATTCACCTGCAGGTTAAGTACAGATTTTGTTCTATAATTCCTATATTAATAATGGTGCATAATTTCCTTGTGCTGGCAAACAGAGCCTGAGTTACATAGCAACAATGATTCGGTTTCCTTTTATTAAATGTTTGGAGGAGAAGAATGTGGATTAGAAGGAATAGAGTGCCAATACTATTCTTTTAAAGAAGAGTAAAAACATGTAACTAGATGAATAATGATGTCACTATACTTTACCTATGATTTTATGTTTTTGAAATTCATCTCACTTGGACAATTCTGAAGCAGAGGAATAACCAACAGAGTTCCAGGGATAAATCATCTCTACTTATTTTTTATTTTATTTTTTTCTTTTGGGGACAGAGTCTCACTGTGTCACCCAGACTGGAGTACAGTGGCATGATCTCTGCTCACTCACCTCTGCCTCTCAGGTTTAAGTGATTGTTGTGCCTTAGCCTCCTGAGTAGCTGGGACTATAGGTGCATGCCACCACGCCTGGCTAGTTTTTGCATTTTTAGTAGAGACGGAGTTTTGCCATGTTGGCCAGGCTGATCTCGAACTCCTGGGCTCAAGGGATCTGCCCACCCCCGACTCCAAAAGTGTTGGGATTGCAGGGACAAGCCGCCATGCCCGGCCTCATCTCTAAATGAAACCTCCTCTTTGGGTGGAGTGTGCTGACATTTGCTGAATATGATCTCGGAGAGTTTCAGTATCTTATCGGAAAAGACACCCTACCCTTACTTTTCCCCCCTCCCTTGGCATGTGAAGTAAGAGCCGTAGTGTTTTATGGCATTAAAGAATCATACTTAAAGTCTTGGAGTGGATTTTTTTATCATATCCATTGACATGTGCACCAAAGCAGTGTAACAAAATGTTGATCAAAACTATATTTAACTATATTAATGTGTGTTTCTCCTCTTTTAAAATTGAATTTGCAATATATTTTACTTGATAGTAACACGAGATTTACCAGAGACTAGCAAGTGGAGTATAACCCTTATAATTCATTTACGTGTTCATTTAGTTACTCATAAATAACTTCATTTTGGACACCTGCTTTATACCAGGGACTATCCTGTGCACTACGTTTCTGGTGGTTGAAGCAGTATGTATTGTCCCTGCCCTCAAGGAGCTTACAGTTTAGTGTGTAAGATGGACATTTATGTTTAAAATAGTTTGCAAATAAACTACCATATAATTACAATTTATGATAATTGCTAGTATGAGAAAGTAATAGAGTAAGGTAAGGGACTGATTTAAATTAGAAGCATCAGCTCTAGGTGGGAAAGATCATTTTCAGACAATATTTTCAAAATGTCTACCTCCCACGTACACGTTATACAGCAGCTTTCTCACGACGCTGCTGGAGGATGCTGCCACCAAAACAAAACAAATGAAAAGAGAAAAGGCATCAATAACAGGGTATCTAATACAGGAAGGAGAGAAGTGATCCATCAAGATAATGATAAAGAGAACCCAGGATGCCAGCTGTGCCACCAGAGAGACCAGTATATATTAGATTAGGTCAGAATTCACTGAAAGAAATTTCTAGAAAAATTAATAGGATAATGCAGCCAAAGACACTGAGAGGAGAATTGGAGAGAAATGGAATGGATTTGGGTTGGATTTTGGAGGTAGATTAGTGGACCTTGGTGATTGATTAGGTGTGGAAGTTGAGTGATAAATGAGCTATGACTGCTAGATTCCTGCCTGTTCAGATAGACTTAGTGTTCATATACTGAGTTGAGGAACACTGGAGGAAGAAGATTTCAGAGTATGTCGAAAGCCCCTTTTTGGTATTGAGTTTAGAATGCTAGAGAGATGACTCAAGTAGAGATGTCAAATGGGCAGTTAAACAAATAGCCTGATGTCCAGAAGAGGGTTGCGAATATTTATGTTGTATAAATATCAACACAGAGATGCTGTTTGATGCCGTGGAATAGAATTAGATAGCCTCAGGTGAGAATAAGGACTGAGAAGGTAAAGCAAAGGACGAATCCTAAGGAACTAGAATTTATAGAGGTCTTGTGGAGAAGGAGGAACAATTATTAAGAGATTGCTGAGTGTAGAGGCAGGTAGGCCAAAACTAGTAGATTTAGGAATGCGTATGAGTTGAGAGAGTAGAGGCAGTGTATATAGACAATGTTGTCAGAAACTTGTCTGTAAAAGTGAAAATGAGATTGAATGGTAGTTGATAGAGGTTGATTAGGGGGAGGATGTTCGTTTTAAATATATTTTATGTGAGAAATACCAAAGTATATATAAATGCTGATCAATGGTGTAGCTCTAGGAGAGTTTGGAGATGCTGAGAGGCAGGAAGGAATGAAACTCCAATTACTCATGCAGAATTAGTCTTCAGTAGTAGCTACGTCAGGACCAGGGTAGAAAACATGGCACTTTAATGATACTAAAGATAAGTCACCTTTAATTCATCCATATAGAATATAATGTTATGAGAAATTTTTCATCTTTAACTAAAATCCTTAAAACTGTGAATTTATGACTTAGTAATTTTATTGTTGCCGTGATTACCTATATGTTATGCTAGAGGACCTTTTTTTATAGCCCATATGTAATTAGGTCAGAACATTTTCTCTAAAGCCTTAGACATTTTCCTTTTCAGGGACATTAAAATGGATTTGATTGTTCCTGTATTTGAAGAGTATTTGTATTTATCAGTAATGGTACAAAATGACCAAGTATTGAAAGTAATAGAAAACAGTTTCTGGGCTTAATTTGGTTTAAGTTTTTCTTTTTTATTTTACAGAGTCAAGTAAAGAACAGTTTGCCAGTACAAACATTGCTGAAGAGCTAGTAAAACTCTTCAAGAAACAAATAGAACATGATAAGAGAGAAATGATTTTTGAAGTTCTTGCTCCATTGGCAGAAAATGGTGAGAAAAATAAATGCACCTTTGGATTTTCAATCATGTATACTTTAAATTTTTTTCCTAATACTATTTGATTGCCAGCCATTTGACTCAAAACCATTCTTTATTAGTGATATGTTTTATTTTGCATATCTCTAACTTTAGCTATGTTATCTACTCCATAACTGTATCTACATTGGCCAAAGCAACTTTCCAGGTTCCTTTGATTTTAAAATCTTAGAAAAGATGCTTCTGTAGCTAACACATTCTTGTGCCATTCTGGAAAAGGCAGCTGCGAGGCTGACCTCTACTTCTATACACTTGTAAAGCCAAGGGGATAAAAGTTAGAGTCTCAGGCCTGCCAACAGCGAAGATACTGGTTAATCACTCTCTTCTTTGGGCACAAAAATCTTAAGACATGCATCGCAGAAATAAGAATGAATCAGAGGAAACAAACCATTCCATATTAGTAATTTTTCAAATATAATGTCTAGCACATACTCAAAGAGGATCAGATATTAATACATGAGACAAAACATTATAAGCAAGAATAGGCAGCAAATCTTCAGATACTGGAATTATTAAACACTGATTCAAAACAGATGTACTTATTGTGTTCAAAGAAGTAAAAGCAAGCTTAAATAATTTAGAAGGAAACTGAAAACTATTTTTAAAAAGTGACGTAGCAGATTTAAGAATGAAATAAATGGAAATTTCTGAATTGAAAAATACAACCAAAATTAAGAATCCAGTGGGGGGTTTAATAGCAGATTTAATAGATACTGTTGAATTAAAGAACCAGTGAAGTGGAAAATGGGTTGGAAAGAAATCCAATATGAACTAAAAGGAAAAAAGAACCTATTTACATAAAAGAGAATAAGAAGTCAGAGGATAAAGACATTCTCATATGCATTTTTTGGAGTCCCAAAAGGAGAGTAGAGAAGGTGGGGAGGGGAGTGTGCAGAGGCAATATTTGAAGAAATTTTGGCAGAGAATTTATCAGAAATTATGAAAAATGCAAAGATCCAAGAAGCCCTTTAAACCCAAAATACAATAAACAAAAAGAAATCCACATCTAGAGGCCTCATACTGAAAATGCAGAAAACCAATGACCAAAATCATTATCTTCAAAGTAACAACAGTTTGTCTGAAAGCTACCTTCTCAACAGCAACAATGGAAGCCAGATATTATAAATGTGGTTTGTCAGAAGGAAAATGATACAGATGCAGGGGAGAATAAAGACCAAAAAAACCAGTAAATATGTAGGTAAATCTTATGAACATTGAATATATTTGAAAAATAACTTATTGTGAAGTTTACAATGTACATTTATATGATTTAAAATATACCACAAACTGAGCATATAAATCAGAAGAGAGGCAAAAGGAGTTAGAGTCCTAAGACACTTGTGTTATCTGGAAGACTCTGGTTATTTAGTCACTTCAACTTTTAAGGTGACTACTAAAGTAATTTTAAAAAACCATGTATAACTACCGAACAAACCGAACAAATGGAAGGGACTTATAGAAAGATTTTTTAATACCCTAGCAATACAAAACAAGAAAAAAGAAGAAAGAAAAAGAAACATGAATTATAGAGGACAAATAGAGCTTAAAATGCAGTTTTAAGACACAGTATTTCAGTAATTATGTTAAATGTGGCCTAAATGCTCTAATTAAAAGACCATTTGTCACTTGTGTTTTAAAATAAACAGTTATACTACTTAAGCAATACTTATTAAATAGGAGATTTAAAAGATTGAGAATAATAGGATGGAAAAAATGTACCACTGAAACCTAAAGAAGGCCGGGGTAGTTATATTAATATCAAATTAAATAGATTTTAAGATGAAAAGACTTGCTAGAGATAAAGAGGGTGACTTTAGTAATAAAAGGTCCAATTTACCTAGAAAAAAAATGACCATCATACATTATCCCAAAACATACGAAGCAAAAACATTCAGAACTGTGAAGAGAAATAGACAAATCCACAAAAATTGTGAGAAATTTTAATACCTCTTTCAATAATTTATAGAATAAGATAGAAGAATACGGTTATAGAAAATTTGAAAATGATTAATACAATTGATTTAATGGACTTATTTTAGAACACTTCAACTACAGAGTTCTTTCAAGTACATATGAAACATTTAAGAACATGTATACTTGTCGTGAAAGAAAGAAATTTCAAAAGATTGCTATCATACAAAGTATTTCTTTGACCTAAGTGAGTTGTCTAGTAACCAATTATAAAAAGAAAACCAGGAAATCTCTGTATGTTTACATAGTAGGAAATATACTTCCAGTACCTCAGAGGTCAAAAAAGAATTGTAATGGAAATTAGAAATTTTTCTAGTAGTGAAAATGAAAATAGTCTATCTCAAATCTTACATGATACAAGTAAAGCCCTATTCAGAGGGAAATATTTTATTCAAAATGCTTTTATTAGAAAAGGAAAAGAACTAAAATCAATGAGCTCAGTATTCATCTCAGGAATTTAGGGGAAAAAAAATATAAACCCAAAAACCCAAAAGGTAATTTTTCAATCCTCAACTCCCAATTTGTGTGAATATGCTCATAGTAGTCTCTGATAATCTTTTGTATTTCTGTGGTAGCAGCTATAATGTCACCTTTATTGTTTCTATTGTGCTTATTTGAATCTTCTCTTTTTTTTTTTTTTTGTTAATATAGCTAGTAGTCTATTAATTTTGTTAATCTGCACTTGTAGTCCCTAAATCTACAAAAAAAATTTTTTTAAGTAGTTAACTGGAATAAAATACAACAATGTTGACAAAATCCACAAGTAATATATATTCTTTTAAAAAGCAGAAGAAAAGATAGGGAATCAACCTAAGTGTCCATCAGTGGATGAGTGGATAAAGAAAATGGGGTGTGTATACACACACACACATACCATGGAATACTACTCAGCTATAAAAAAGAATGAAATAATGTCTTTTGCAGCAACTTAAATGGAACTGGAGGGCATTAATTCTAAGTGAAGTAACCAAATGACACCTATTCTCACAAGTGGGAGCTATGCTCTAGGTACACAAAGGCATACAGAGTGGTAGAATGGACTTTGGAGACAGAAGGATGGGGGGAGTGAGATGAGGGGGTGAGGAGTAAAAAACTACTTATTGGGTACAGTGTACACTATTCAATGACGGGTGCCCTAAAAATCTTAGACTTTGCCACTATACGATTCATCCATGTAACCAAAAACCACTTGTACCACTAAAGCTATTGAAATTTTAAAAAATAATAATAATAAGCAGAAGGAAGGAAATGTAAAGAGCTGAAATAAAATGGAAAACACACAGTGCAACACAAACATAATTGCTACAGTTGAGTCTAAAAAGATATTGGAATTGAAAAACCCCTAGTGAGATTCATAATGAAAAGAGAGAAAGCATAATTAACCAAAATTAAGAATGCAAGAGGAGGAGACCTTACCACAGGTCTTACAGCTATTAAGAGGATATTATGAACAATTTGATGCCCATATATATGTGTATGTATGTGTGTGTGTGTGTGTGTGTGTGTGTGTGTATATATATATATATATATACACCAATTGTTGAGGGTGTGGAACAGTGAGAGTGTAAATTGGTACAATTGGGAAGTAGTATCTATTGAAGCTGAAGCAATAGATCCAGCAATTCTACTCTTAGAAGTATACCCAGAAGCTTGTGCACATGTACACTAGGAGCTGTTAACAGGAATGTTCAGAGCAGCATTATTTATAATGAAAAATTGGAAACAACCAATATCCATTAATAGTGGAATGAATAAATCATAGGATATTAATATAATGGAAGAATATAGAGTTATGAAAAGGAATGAAGACAGCTATAACTATTACTGTAGATGAATCTCATAATGTTGAAAGGAAAAGCCAACACTGAAAATACATATTGTATGATTCAATTTATATAAAGTAAAAAAACAAGTAAAACTAAACTGTAGTTTTTAGGAATGATTGTTTACTTGGTAAAACGATGAAAGTATAGAAGTGATTACCATAATAATCAAGATGATTTGAGATGAATGAAGGAAGGGGTTTGTCATCAGAAACAGAAATGTAGAGATAGGCTTCCTGAGTTGTTGGTAATGAATTTCTTGATCTAGGTGATAGATCCATGGTTATTTGCTTTCTAATAATATATTAAATTTAACTTGCATATTTTATGCACTTCTCTGCATTTGTGGTTTTCTTCCACTCTTTAAAAAAAGTTTTAAAATACCTATATATGATGCATACGTGATACATACATGTGTACATTCATACATATGTGTGTAAACAGTGGTGATGAAGATACATTTCCTTGGACAGAATATCTTTGGTAAATGTGCTGGGCTGTCTGCTTTGGCAGAATGTGTTGCTAATCCTATTTAAGGTAGTTTAAGCCTTCCATATATTTGTTTTCAAGTATTTGATTTCAGTCAAATTATGAGAAGAGATCATCTGTAAACTTTAACATTGACACATTTAGGCTCCGTGTGATGGCTTATACCTGTAATTCCAGCACTTTCAGAGGCCAAAGCAGGAGGATTGCTTGACCCCAGGAGTTCAAGACCAGCTTGGGCAACATAGCAAGACCCTGTCTCAAAAAAAATAATTAACTAAAATTTTAAAACTACAATATTGACACATTTAAAATTTCTTAAATGTCTTAGGTCCTATGTTTTAGGGAGAAATTGGTTTTTCATCTCATTGGTGTTTTGGCAAAGTGAAAACTTTATTGTGACCTTCAGTCACTTTTATGCCATAAAATTACCTGTAACTTTCCTTGCAGTATTTCAAAATAACAATATGTTTATTACTGTTTTCCCCTGTGCCTTCACATCTGTTTTATAATTGCACAATGGATAGAATGATACCATTGAAGGCATGTTTTTGGACTAATTTTTTGCATGTATCATCCTTGATTTTCTCAGTACTCAAAGGAGAGTGATTTCAGCATTAGAAGTAGGAATTTGTGTAGTTCAAGGTTTTTAGTATTTTTAAGGTTTTTTCATCATAGTTTTAATTCTAGTCACCACACATCTCTAGCCCTAGCATTCTGTAACCAAGGAAACGCCCTACTTTTAGCATGGCACAGTGCAAGTATACCTTTTAAAGAAATATTCCAGGTTGAATACTCTGTGTATTCTGAGATAATATTCAAAAGAAGATCAGTGATCCTAGTGATTCAAAAACGCCAAATTTTAACACATTAAAATTGCCTGAAAGTCTTAAGTATTTATTTTTAAAAGTCTTTATTTTTCCTAAATGATAAGCTGAAGCTGTCATTGCCATATATGGATGCATATACAGCTTAGGGAAACCAATGACTAAAATAAAATCCAACTAAAAAAATAAAATTTAAATTTAAAAATTTCTGGCCAGGTACAGTGGCTCATGCCTGTAATCCTAGCACTTTGAGAGACCAAGGCAGGAAGACTGCTTGAGGCCAGGAGTTCAAGCCCAGCCTAGGCAACATAGCGAGACCCTTTCTCTACAAAAAAGTTTAAAAATTAGCCAGGCATGGTGGCATGCACTTTTAGTCCCAGCTACTCAGGAGGCTGAGATAGAAGTATTGCTTGAGCCCAGGAATTCAAGGATGCAGTGAGCTATGATCACACCACTGCACTGCAGCCCGGGCAACAGAGCAAGATGCTGTCTTTTTTTTTTTTTTTTTGAGATGGAGTCTCGCTCTGTCGCCCAGGCTGGAGTGCAGTGGCGCAATCTCGGCTCACTGCAAGCTCCGCCTCCCGGGTTCACGCCATTCTCCTGCCTCAGCCTCCCGAGTAGCTGGGACTACAGGCGCCTGCCACCTCGCCCGGCTAGTTTTTGTATTTTTTAGTAGAGACGGGGTTTCACCGTGTTAGCCAGGATGGTCTCGGTCTCCTGACCTTGTGATCCGCCCGTCTCGGCCTCCCAAAGTGCTAGGATTACAGGCTTGAGCCACCGCGCCCGGCCAAGATGCTGTCTCTTAAACAAAAAATTTGTGTTGCAAATGTATTTTTCAGGTCAGTTGATTAACATTTATCTTAAGGCGTATCAAGTACACTCAAAGCATTTAGATAGGCCAGTTTAGGTTAAAATACAAAGATGAGTAAGGTATTATCTATCCAGGGAACCAGCCCCCAATATTTCAATGTAGGTTCTTTCTGTTTTCCCTAAGTGTTGGCCCATCTGAGAAATAAAGAGAAAGAGTACAAAGAGAGGAATTTTACAGCTGGGCCTCCACATCACATATCGGTAGGTCCATGATGTCCCCTGAGCCACAAAACCAGCAAGTTTTTATTAGGGATTTCAAAAAGGAAAGGGGTATACAGGGAATAGGTCACAAAGATCACATGCTTTAAAGGGCAGTAAAGATCACAAGGCAAAGGGCAAAATTAGAATTACTGATGAGGGTCTATGTTTGGCTGTGCACGTATTGCCTTGATAAACATCTTAAACAACAGAAAACAGGATTCGAGAGCAGAGAACTGGTCTGACCTCAGAGAACTGGTCTGACCTCAGATTTACCAGGGCAGGATCTTTTCCCCACCCTAATAAGGCTGAGGGTACTGCAGGAGACCAGGGTGTATTTCAGTCCTTATCTCAACCGCATAAGACAGACACTCCCAGAGCGGCTGTTTATAGACCTCCCCCCAGGAATTCAATTCCTTCCCCAGGGTATTAATTATGAATATTCCTTGCTGGGAAAAGAATTCAGCGATATCTCTGCTACTTGCACATCCATTTATAGGCGCTCTGCAAGAAGAAAAATATGGCTCTATTCTTCCCGACCCCGCAGGCAGTCAGACCTTTGGTTGTCTTCCCTTGATCCCCAAAATCGCTGTTATTCTGTTCGTTTACAAGGTGCACTGATTTCATATTGTTCAGACACCCATGTTTTACAATCAGATTTCATCTTGTTCAAACACACATGTTCTACAATTGATTTGTACAATAGTGGTCCTGAGGTGACGTACATTCTCAGCTTACAAAGATAACAGGATTAAGAGATTAAAGTAAAAACAGGCATAAGAAATTATAAGAATATTATTTGGGAACTGATAAATGTCCATGAACTCTTCACAATTTATGTTTTTCTGCCACGGCTCCAGCCAGTCCTCTGTTCAGGGTCCCTGACTTCCCGCAACATATATCTGCTCAGGAGATAGATGGAGACAGATACGGATGCAAATATAAGCTCTTCAATGAAATAAGTGTTATAATGAAAGAATACTTAAAGATACTAGAAGTATAATAAAAGTTTTGATGTGGGGTGGAGTTTCCTGTGAAGATCAGTTTTAAAAATATAATTGGGATGTAAATTCTGTCTCTAAAATACCTTATGCTATGTTTAGCCATCAGAAAGTTTCAAAGTTATTTTCTTTTAACTTTTATTATGAACATTTTGAAATGTATTCAGAAATAGCATTTAGTAAACCACCATGTATCCATCGCCCAAAAGCTTTAAATCAAAGAAAACCTGAAGCCCTTTTTAAAAACATGACTTTATTTATTTATTTATTTATTTATTTATTTATGTTTATAGACAGGGTCTCACTCTGTTGTCCAGACTGGAGTGCAGTGGCACAGTCATAGCTTACTCTAACCTTGAACTCCTGGCCTCAAGCAATCTTTCCACCGTGGCCTCCCAAAGCACTGGGATTACAAGTGTGAGCCACCATGCCCAGCCCTATTTTGTAGTATTTTATAGCTTGCCCTTTAAACATGAGCATAATATCTAGAGTAATAGTGGAGTGACACTAGTTGCCTTCAGAGCTGAGTATCAGTTTGTTTAAATGCTGCAAGACATTGTGAAAAATGTGACAATTTCAAATGGAAACATGAAATAAAGTTTTTTGTATGTTTAAACTGAACTGTCAAGGTAGTTTACTTTGAAGATTTGAGTTTCAAAAATGTATTATCTAAATCATGCATTTTCTTAGTTTCTTATAATTCTTTATAATGGATTGCTTATACCAGAGCTCCTATTTTATCTCAAAGTTTGATTATTTTGTTCATATTATTCTTCAGATGCTATTAAACTACAGCTGGTTGAAGCAGGCCTGGTAGAGTGTCTACTAGAGATTGTTCAGCAAAAAGTGGATAGTGACAAAGAAGATGATATTACTG
Source organism: Rhinopithecus bieti (assembly GCF_001698545.2). Lineage (NCBI taxonomy): Eukaryota > Metazoa > Chordata > Mammalia > Primates > Cercopithecidae > Rhinopithecus > Rhinopithecus bieti. Next base: position 836,461 of record NW_016806329.1, on the reverse strand, counting down.
AGCTCAAAACTGGTTCAGATCTCATGGTTTTATTACTTCTTGGAGGTGAGCTGTAATTTATGCCAGCCAAAGAATGTTCTTGTCAGACTTTTTTTTAATTTATTGTCTCTTCTGTAAATACTACCCTAGGCATTTTCTCATATTCCTATCTCACCTGCTGTTGAGGTGATGATTTTGACATCTTAAACATGTCATTGATAGAACCAGACATAACGAACCCGAAAAAGAAGTATCTTCACCATCTTCCAACATTTAAAGAGCTGTCCCATGGAAGAGATAGCTTTGGCACCAAGGGACTAAAGAAAAGCTAGATGGCTCCCTAGGACTTGGACTAGAAAAATTCTAAACTCTATTGTCTAGTATCTATTAAAAGTTTATATAAAAAGAATCATTACTTTTCCCATTATGAATGTAATAGTTTGTGAAGTATGAGTTTCCCAGTTGGATATTCACCTAAGAATATGAATTTGTTACTCTTATTTTTCTCTTGCTTAACTATTTCATTTACCTCCAGATGAATCCATGCAGAAGTTATTTGAGGGAGGAAAAGGCAGTGTATTTCAAAGGGTACTTTCTTGGATTCCATCAAATAACCACCAGCTACAGCTTGCTGGAGCATTGGCAATTGCAAATTTTGCCAGAAATGGTAAGCGTATTAGTTCCTCCTTTGTTAGTCAAATACTCTGTATTTGTTTATTTTTGCTTTGCTGTAACATATACTAAAACTGGAACAGTTTAGAAGTTGTGTAATATGTGTATATGCTGCTAACCTTTCAGAAATCTGAAATACTTATAGTGACATTCCTAACAAATTATATATTTTATGCAATTCAACTAAATTCTAATAGTTTAAAGATCATGAAGTGCTTCTTTTGAATACTTGGCACTTCAGAGCTTAGTAAGTTTGAATCCCATTCTAGTATACATCTGCTTTCTTTTGCCTAGTGATTTTATTTTGGATCTAATTATCTGAGTATTCATTCTAGGATTATTGTGCCTCAACTTATACTTTTATGCCCATAAAACTTAAGTATGAATAATCCCTTGGCTTTGTGTAGAATGTTTAGTTTAATAATATTTTAGGGGGCACCAGACTTCTATGTTATGAAATCTGGCACTACTAAAAAACTCAAATACAGTCTAGAAACTCATTCTTATATTCCTCATGAAATATACTATGTCTAGGAAATACAGTTTATTTTTCTTTTTAGTTTAATCATCTTCCAATACGAACTGTTGGTATATATTATAATGGCTGACTTACTCTATTTTTACTCCTCCTTTTTGGGAGTGACTCCCTTATAATGGAGGTAAGAGTGCCATAATATGGATAATTGTTGAAACTAGATATGGAGTAAATAATGGTTCATTATAATATTCTCTCTGCTTTATAAATGTTTGAAAAATAATGTAGGTATCAGCCATGATAGCAAAACGTAGAGTACTATTACTATAACATTGGGAGAACACAAGCATACATCACAATAAATGAAAAATATTGGACATTCTAACCATGTGTTTCTACTTCTGATATATTATCTGGCTCTAAACTGAAGATTTTCTGGTAATTTTCTGATTTTGAAATTTTATCTAGTTTAAGAATTTTATAATACTTCTCACTCAGTGAACAGAAAACCTATAAATCTGATGGGAGAAAGATTTGAAATTCATTTTATTGTATACCTCCATTTTCCCTAATGTAAATAATAGCCAGACATCAGTATTATAAAATATTTATAGATATTTTAAAGAGGAAGAAAAAGATGTGTGGTTTTTTTGCAGATGGAAATTGTATTCATATGGTAGACAATGGAATTGTAGAAAAACTTATGGATTTACTGGACAGACATGTAGAAGATGGAAATGTAACAGTACAGCATGCAGCACTAAGTGCCCTCAGAAACCTGGCCATTCCAGGTAAGACTTAAGAATAGAAGGCAGCTATGTAAAAAATAAAATCCATCATTTGGGGAAGCTATTTACTATATGTGATTTGTGAACCTGCTCTGATGAAGAAAATTAAAAAGAAAAAATAGTCTTCACATTGTTCACATTTTTTCATGCTAATAAATGGAGATCATATGTTAAATAAGTTTTGTGAGACTGTACAAGAATAATATCTGCCTTCATTCAGATATCCTGTTACCTTTTGTGAATTCTTAGATTTTCATCATGTTGTGTAGTTAAGCTTTTTTACGGTTTTTTGTTTTTGTTTTTTTGAGATGGGGATCCCACTCTGTCAGCCAGGCTAGAGTGCAGTGACACAATCCTGGCTCACCACAGCCTCTACCTTCTGGGCTCAAGTTATCCTCCCATCTCAGCCTCCTGAGTAACAGGGACTGCAGGCATGTGCCACCATGCCCAGCTGATTTTTTATTTTTTGTAGGAACAGGATCTCACTATGTTGCTTAGGCTGGTCTTGAACTCCTGGGCTCAAGGAGTCCACCCACCTTGGCCTCCCAAAGTGCTGGGATTACAGGTGAGAGCTACCGCACCAGGCCCTAAGTATCTTTAGTTGAGGTAGAATAATGACATCAATTAACAGAGTCCCCTCAAGAATGACTTTCAGTTGTTGGTGGTGTTTTCCCATAAGCAGACATACAATATTTTAAAATAGCCTTAATGTGCCTTTGGAAGTCATGAAATCACATTATTATGGAAAATACAACAAAAGATAGTTAAAACTATTATCTACTTTCTAAAAATAAATTTCTGGTTAGATGAAATAGTACAATTACATGATGATCCAATCCATTTGAATTCATTTGGTTTATATAGGATAGTAACATTTATTAATGTCTATAACATTTATATTAACACAGTTGGATCAAAAACGGAATTGTGCTTTATTGTTGTAAGAGGGTAATTGTGTAAGTAAATGTTTCGGATTGGATTTAAAAAGTCATGATACTGTCATAAAAATTATGATATTGTCTGTTATCTGCTTAAACACAAATAGGATACGGACACACACATAAACAACTGAATTCCATTCTTAAAATTGACAAAAAAGTGACAGGATTGTTTCTACGTGGAAAAATATAACATGGATCTTAAAGACACTCAATAAACCTGTATTGAATTGAATGTTTATCAACAGGAATGCTAATACCATTTTAACCATAGTCTCTCTTTTTCTCCAGTTATAAATAAAGCAAAGATGTTATCAGCTGGGGTCACAGAGGCTGTTTTGAAATTTCTTAAATCTGAAATGCCCCCTGTTCAGTTCAAACTTCTGGGAACATTAAGAATGTTAATAGATGCACAAGGTAAAAGAAATGTTTTCCCCAGCTTGCATTTTTGGTGTGATAGTCTTAATGTGCTTCTAGTTGAAAAAGGACTTGTTTCTCGCTTTCAGGATTATGTAATCATAAAAAATAGCAAATAAAAGATTAAAAAATTAGTTTTGGAACTCCATTTGTTAATTTTTGTGCTTGTTATAATTGACTATTTGTTTATTTATAACTATTATTTATTTATTTTTGAGACAGAGTCTTGTTCTGTCACCCAGGCTGGAATGCAGTGGTGTGACCTCAGCTCACTGCAACTTCCACCTCCTGGGTTCAAGCAATTTTCCTGCCTCAGCCTCCTGAGTGGCTAGGATTACAGGCGTGCTCCACAACTCCTGGCTAATTGTTTTTGGAATTTCACTAGAGATGGGGCTTGTTGCCCAGGCTGCTCTTGAACTCCTGGCCTCAAGCGATCCACGCACTTCAGCCTCCCAAAGTGCTGGGATTACAGGTGTGAGCCACCACGCCCAGCCTATTACTGACTTTAAGTAGAAATTATACCATATCTCTCCTTATTAGTTCTTATAATCCTGGTTTTAGTTTGCTTTATTATCAATTTCAGGGGAAGGCGTTGTGTTTTGGCATTCTATACCCATTTTCACCTTGGCTTTGAAATCAAATTTCATTATTGTGACAGTCAAAATCTTAAAATGTGTCTTGTGGCAGGGAGAGCATTTTTCCATTTGCAGAAACAGCAGTCAGAACCACTCCTAGGAATGAATTATGTTTATTTACTTATTTCTAAATTCTAAACCCTTTTCTATATTGATTGCATAGAGTCCTTCTAAGAACCTTGGATTATAGTCTGCCAGAGCACTAACAGACTAGCAGGCTTAACCAAAAGAGTATGAAATCATTTGTTTTTATATTTTCTATAGAATTTCACAATGTTATAGAAAAAGGCAAATAGCCCATCACATAAGGAATATTTGCAGTTCTAGCTTTAATGAAATTGTTGTGCTGTGTTTTTTTAGATGTATTTCTCCTTCACACTCTTAAATCTTTACGAATTACTTCAGCTGATTGTCTGTTAGTGATTCATTCCTTGGTTTGCCTTCTTTCCTATAGCAGAAGCTGCTGAACAACTGGGAAAGAATGTTAAGTTAGTGGAGCGTTTGGTGGAATGGTGTGAAGCCAAAGATCATGCTGGTGTGATGGGGGAGTCAAACAGACTGCTGTCTGCCCTTATACGACACAGTAAATCAAAAGTAAGTTCCAGAGGAAACTGTTCACTAGAAAACTTCAGAGCATCTTTTTCAGAAACCCAGCATTGTAGGCCCTAACAACTGGGATAATATTTACCTGAAAGTATTGTGAAGATTCAGTGAGATCATGTATATAATGTGCTTAGCTGGTACATGGAATATAGGAAACACTCAGTAAATGGGGGTTGCTGTTGCTGCTGCTATTGTTATTATTACTTTTACCACCACCATTACCAGCATTAGTGTCAAACATTTCCTTGTGCCAGGCATTGACCATGCAGGCTACTGATATTTAGAATTTAGAAATTAAATGATATCTAGATAGTATATGAGGTCCAGAGCTCACAGAGTTAGAAAAAAATCCATTCTTGTGACTGTGCAGCTTTCTGGCACATGGTAGATAACCAATAAATGAACAGATGAGCTGTTTTAAAAATCACAATAGTGAGTACCCAGGCCAGCAGTTCAGCAGCTGATTTAGTATGTAGATTATATGATTTTTAAATTTTTTAAATACTGTTTTTTTCTTTTCTTTTCTTTTTTTTTTTTTTTTTTTTGAGATTGAGTCTTGCTCTGTTGCCCAGGCTAAATGCAGTGGTGCAACCTTGGCTCACTGCAACCTCTACCTCCCAGGTTCAAGCAATTCTCCTGCCTCAGCTTCCAGAGTAGCAGGGATTACAGGCAGGCGCCACCACGCTCGGCTAATTTTTGTATTTTTAGTAGAGATGGGGTTTTACCATGTTGGCCAGGCTGGCCTCGAACTCCTGACCTCATGATCCGCCTGCCTCGGCTTCCCAAAGTGCTGGGATTACAGGCGTGAGCCACCATGCCCAGCCTTTAATACTGTTTTCTAAGGTGACCCTTTCAGTCATTTCTCTTGTACAACTTCAGTAGTGATTATATATGAGGAGAAAGTTTAGAACTCAAACCCACCAGCTGTTTTCATTTATTTTTAGAACAGATAAGAAGATGCCAAGAGAAAAAGCGTAAAACTAAAACTGTTCTTGACTTGTATAAATCTCTTTCATATAAATAATTCACTTCACCATAATTGCCATCCCAGCTGGTTAGCCTCAGGAGTGTTCTTCTCCATCAGATGCTAAATCTTGAAAACTTTCCCTGGGGGAAAAGCAGCTGTTAACTGGGACCTTCCTATTACCTGTCTCACCCAGACCACCCTAAAAGCTTATACATTTTCCCTGACACAGGACCAAGTAGTATGTTGGCAAGGTGGAAGTTATCAAGAGAGAATAGCAAAGTGGCTTCCTTGGTACCCCTTTCATCCCTTCTCCATCATAACTGCTCTCTCATGCCCATTTGTTCATTTAACAGTTAATATTTGAGTTCTTGCAGTGTAAATACTACAAAATAGTGTTTCTATAAAGGAATTTAGCTATTGAGGGGACAGACATAAAAATAGCTAGCTTAAGTACAGCATTAAATCTACATATGCTATTCGGATGTAACAGAGGAAAGAAAGACTAACACACTGTCTGAGTGGTCTGGGATGGTGTCATAGAAGGAGTGCTATTTTAGGGGCTAACTAGGAATCTCTCAGGAGGAAAGGGAAAGAGAATGAAGGAAAGGGCCTTTTCAGGCAAAGACAACAGGATGTACAAAAAGTACAGAGATGTAAAACAGCATAATTTTAGAAGGAAACTGCAAATAAAGCAGTATTGCTAAAACATAGAGTGTGGAGAGAGACAGTCGCCAGAGAGGTTGAAAACTGGGAATTAAGTGAATTATATGCCAAGTTAAGGTGTATGGACTTGATTCTGTAGAGAATTCGGGAGCACTTAAAAGAGTTTTAAGCAGCAAGTTGCCATTATTTGGGTTTTTGTTTTTTCGGGGTTTTTTTGAGACGGAGTTTCACTCTTGTTGCTCGGGCTGGAGTGCAATGGCCCGATCTCCACTCACTACAACCTCCGCCTCCCAGATTCAAGCAGTTCTCCTGCCTCAGCCTCTTGAGTAGCTGAGATCACAGGCATACACCACCGTGCTCGGCTAATTTTGTATTTTTAGTAGAGACAGGGTTTCTCCATTTTGGTCAGACTGTTCTCGAACTCCCGACCTGAGGTGATCCGCCCACCTCAGCCTTCCAAAGTGCTGGGATTACAGGTGTGAGCCACCACACCCAGCCATTTAGTTTTCTTTAGAAAGATGTCTCTAGGGTTTCAAGGGGGTAGAAAGAACAGTTATTGCAAAAATATATATGAGAGTTGATAAAGGACTGAATTAAGGTTTTGAGTTAAGCAACTTGAAATTGCTGATACTCAGCCATTTTTGAAACAAATTTCATATGGGTTATTCAAGTAGAAGCAGGGAGGATGGAAAAGAAGAGACAGAATTGAGAAAGATACGGGTGGTAGAATTGACAGATTCAAAGTACAATTAAAGGAGGAGGTAGGTTTGGAGCTAATTCCAAGTTTGGGGTTAAACACCAGATTGGGTTATGCCATTCAACAAAATAAAACACGATAGGAAGAGGTGCAGCTAACACTCCCTAAACTTGCCCACTCACCCATGCTCTTTGGAGTCATGACCCTTAATCTTTTTGCTCTATTCCAAGAGAATCTCCACCATTGGTTTGCAGGGGTGTATAATCATTTGGATTTCCCTAGGCCATATTGGAAAAAGAATTGTCTTGGGCCACACATAAAATGCATTAACACTAACAATAGCTGATGAGCTTAAACACACTCACACACACACACACACACACACACTGCAAAAAAAAATCTCAAACACCTTTGGCATTTGAAGAAGAAGAGAAATCTAAAAGTTTGGAAAACAGGCTGGGTGCGTTGGCTCACGCCTGTAATCCCAACACTTTGGGAGGCCAAGGTAGGTGGATCATTGTGGTCAGGAGTTCCAGACCAGCCTGGCCAACATGGTGAAACCCCATCTCTTCTAAAAATACAAAAATTAGCCAGGCATGGTGGCACGCACCTGTAATCCCAGCTACTAGGGAGGCTGAAGCAGGAGAATTGGTTGAACCCGTGAAGCAGAGGTTGCAATGAGCCAAAATCGCACCACTGCACTCCAGCCTGGGTGACAGAGCAAGACTCCCAAGACTCTGTCTCAAAAAAAAAAAAAAAAAAAAAAAAAAAAAAAAAAAAAAAAAAAAAAAAAAAAAAAAAGACTTGGAAAACATATTTGGGGGAATAATCAAGGAAAACTTCCCTGGTCTTGCTAGAGACCTAGACATCCAGGTACAAGAAGCTCAAAGAACACCTGGGAAATTTGTTGCAAAAAGATCATTGCCTAGGCATATTGTCATCAGGTTACCTCAAGTTAAGACAAAGGAAAGAATCCTCAGAGCTGTGAGGCAAAAGCACAAGTTAACCTATAAAGGAAAACCTATCAACAGCAGATTGCTCAGCAGAACCCCTACATGCTAGAAATTATTGAGTCCCTATCTTCAGTCTCCTTAAAGAAAACAATTATCAGCCAAGAATTTTGTATCCAGTGAAACTAAGCTTCATAAATGAAGGAAAGATACAGTGTTTTTCAGACAAACAAATGCTGAGAGAATTCACCACTACCAAGCCAGCACGACAAGAACTGCTAAAAGGTGCCCTAAATCTTAAATCATGGAAACACATCAAAACAGAACCTTGTTAAAGCATAAATCTCACAGGACCTACAAAACAAAAATACAATTTTAAAAAGTTGGGGGGGTATACAGGCAACAGATAGCATGATGAATGGAATAGTACCTCACATCTCAATACTAACACTGAATGTAAATGGCCTAAATGCTCCACTAAAAGATACAGAATTGCAGAATAGTTAAGAATTCACTAACCAACTATCTGCTGCCTTTAAGAGACTTACCCAACACATAAGGACTCACTTAAGGTAGAGCGGTGGAAAAAGAGATTCCATGTAAATGGACACCAAAAGTAAACAGGAATGGCTATTCTTGTATCAGGCAAAACAACCTTTAAAGCAACAGCAGTTCAAAAAGACGAGGGACATTATATAATGATAAAAGGCCATGTCCAACAGGAAAATACCACAATCCTAAATATACATGCACCAAACACTGGAGCTCCCAAATGTATCAAACAATTGCCAATAGACCTAAGAAATGAGATAGACAGCAACACAATAGTGGGGGACTTCAATATTCCACTGACAGCATTAAACAGGTTATCAAGAGAGAAAGTCAACAAAGAAACAATGAATTTAAACTATACCCTAGAACAAATGGACTTAACAGATATTTAGAACATTCTACCCAAAACTGCAAAATATACATTCTATTCATTAGCAAATGGAACTTTTCTCCAAGATAGACCATATAATATGCCACAAAACAAGCCTCAATAAATTTAAGAAAATTGAAATTATGGCAAGTACTCTCTCAAACCACAGTGGAATAAAACTGGAAATCAACTCCAAAAGTAACCTTCAAAACCATGCAAATACATGGAAATTAAGTAACCTGCTCCTGAATGATCATGGGGTCAACAATGAAATCAAGATGGGAATTTAAAAATTCTTCTAACTGAACAACAATAAATGATACAACCTATCAATACCTCGGGGATACAGCAAAGGTGTTGCCAACAGGAAAGTTTATAGCCTGAAATGCCTACATCAAGAAGTCTGAAAGATCACTAAGATACAATCTAAGGTCACACCTCAAGAAACTAGAGAAACGAACAAACCAAACCCAAACCCAGCAGAAGAAAAGGAAATAACCAAGATCAGAGCAGAACTAAATGAAATTGAAACAAAAAAAGACAATACAAAAGATACATGAAACAAAAATCTAATTCTTTGAGAAGATGAATAAGATTGATAGACCATAACCAAGAAAAGAAGAAAGAAAATTCAAATAAGCTCAATTAGGAAGCCCGGTGGCGGCGGTGCGCTCAAGCCTGTAAGTCCCAGCAACTTTTGGAGGCCGAGGCCGGGAGCGGATCACGAGGCAGCGAGATCGAGACCATCGCTGGCTAACACGGTGAAACCCCATCTCTACTAAAAAATACAAAAACTAGCCGGGCGAGGTGGCGGGCGCCTGTAGTCCCAGCTACTCGGGAGGCTGAGGCAGGAGAATGGCGTAAACCCGGGAGGCGGAGTTTGCAGTGAGCTGAGATCTGGCCACTGCACTCCAGCCTGGGTGACAGAGCGAGACTCCTTCTCAAAAAAAAAAAAAAAAGAAAAGAAAAAAAAAAGAAAAGAAATGGGAGATATTACAACTGACACCACAGAAATACAAAAGGTCATTCACAGCTACTATGAACACCTTTACACGCAAAAACTAGAAAACCCAGAGGAGATGGATAAATTCCTGGAGAAATACAACCTTGCTAGCTTAAATCAAAAAGAATTAGATACCCTGAACAGACCAATAACAAGCAACAAGATTGAAATGGTAATTTTAAAATTACCAACAAAAATGTCCAGGACCAGACAGATTCACAGCTGAATTCTACCAGACATTCAAAGAATAATTGGTACCAATCCTATTGACACTGTTCCAAAAGAAGAAGAGGGAATCCTCCTCAAATCATTCTGTGATTAGTATCACCCTAATACCAAAACCAGGAAAGGACATAACAAAAAAAGAAAACTACAGACCAATATCCCTGCTGAACATAGATACAAAAATCCTTAACAAAATACTAGCTAACCAAATCCAACTACATATAAAAAAGATAACTCACCATGATCAAGTGGGTTTCATACCAGGGATGCCGGGATGGTTTAACATACCCAAGTCAATAAATGTGATATACCACATAAACAGAATTAAAAACAAAAATCACACGATCATCTCAATAGACGCAGAAAAAGCATTCCACTAAGTCCAGCATCTCTTTATAATTAAAACTCTTAGCAAAATTAGCATACCAGGGACATACCTCAATAATAATAAAAGCCATCTATGACAAACTCACAGCCAACAATACTGAATGGGAAAAAGTTGAAAGCATTCCCTCTGAGAACAAGATAAGGATGCCCACTCTCACCACTTCTATTCAACAGTACTGGAAATCCTAGCCAGAGCAGTCAGACAAGAGAAAGAAATAGAGGTCATCCAAATCGGTAAAGAGGAAGTTAAACTGTTGCTATTTGCTAATGATATGATTGTATGCCTAGAAAACCCTAAAGAGTCCTCCAGAAAGCTCCTAGAACTGATAAAAGAATTCTGCAAAGTTTATATAAACTAATATACACAAATTAGCTCTCCTATATACCAAGAGCAGCTAAGCTGAGAACCAAATCAAGAACTCAACTCTTTTACAATAGCTGCAAAAAATAAAATAAAATAAAAATACTTAGGAATATTCCTAACCATGGAGATGTAGTTTTACAAGGAAAACTACAAAACACTGCTGAAGAAAATCATAGATGACACCAACTAACGAAAACACATCCAGTGCTCACCGATGGGTAGAATCCATATTGTAAAAATGACCATACAGCCAAAAGCAATCTACAAATTCAGTTCCTGTTAAAGTACCACCATCATTCTTCACAGAACTAGAAAAAACAATTCTAAAATTCATATGGAACCAAAAAAGAGCCTGCAAAGCCAAGGCAAGACTAAACAAAAAGAATGAATCTGGAGGCATCACATTACCTGATTTCAAACTATACTATAAGGCCACAGTCACCAAAACAGCATGGTAGTGGTATAAAAATAGGCACATAGGCCAGTCGAACAGAATAGAGAACCAAGTAATAAACCCAAATACTTACAGCCAACTGATCTTTGACAAAGCAAACAAAAACAAAGTGGGGAAAGGACACCATATTCAACAAATAGTGCTGCGATTATTGGCATAGAAGAATAAAACTGTTGCCTAATTTCTCACTTACACAAAAAAAAATCAACTCGAGATGGATCAAGGACTTAAATCTAAGACCTGAAACTAAAAATTGTAGAAGATAGTATCGGAAAAAAAGCCTTCTAGACATTTGCTTAGGCAAAGATTTCATGACCAAGAACCCAAAGCAGATGCAATAAAAACAAAGGTAAATAGCTGGGACTTAAGCTAAAGAGCTTTTGCATGGCAAAAGGAACCGTCAGCAGAGTAAACAGACAACCCACAGAGTAGAAGAAAATCTTCACAATCTATACATCTGACAAAGGACTAATATCCAGAAGCTACAGTAAACTCAAATAAATTAGCAAGAAAAAACTAACAATCCCATCAGAAAGTAGGCTAAGCACATGAATAGACAATTCTCAAATGAAGATATACAAATGGCCAATGTATGAAAAAATGCTCAGTATCACTAATGATCAGGGAAATGCAAATCAAAACCACAATGCCATACCACCTTACCCCTGCAAGAATGTCCATAATCAAATGAAAAAATAATAGATGTTGGCAGGGATGCAGTGAATAGGGAACACTTCTACACTGCTGGTAGGAATGTAAACTAATACAACCACTATGGAAAACAGTGTGGAGATTCCTTGAAGAACTAAAAGTAGATTTACTGTTTAATCCAGCAATCCCACTACTGGGTATCTACCCAGTGGAAAAGAAGTCTTTATATGAAAAAGATACTTGCACACATGTTTATAGCAGCACAATTCACAATTGCAAAAATGTGGGACCAACCCAATGCCCATCAATCAACGAGTGGATAAAGAAACTATGGGGCCCGGTATGGTGGCTCACGCCTGTAATCCCAACACTTTGGGAGGCCGAGGCAGGTGGATCACGAAGTCAGAAGATCAAGACTATCCTGGCTAACATGGTGAAACCTCGTCTCTACTAAGAATACAAAAAATTAGCCAGGCGTGGTGGCAGGCACCTGTAGTCCCAGCTACTTGGGAGGCTGAGGCAGGAGAATGGCATGAACCCGAGAGGCAGAGCTTGCAGTGAGCCGAGACCACTCCACTGCACTCCAGCCTGGGTGACAGTGCGAGACTCCGTCTCAAAAAAATAAAAGAAAGAAAGAAAAAAAGAAACTATGGTATATGTGTATATATATATGATGGAATGCTACTCAGCCATAAAAAGGAATGAGTATTGGCATTCACAGCAACCTGGATGAGACTGGAGACAGTTATTCTAACTCAGGAGTAGAAAACCAAACATCATATGTTCTCACTTATAAGTGGGAGCTAAGCTATGAGGATACAAAGACATAAGAATGACACAATGGACTTTGGGGACTCAGGGGAAAGGATGGGAAGGGGGTGAGGGATAAAAGACTACAAATACGGTGCAGTGTATACTGCTCAGGTGATGGGTCCACCAAAATCTCACAAATCACCACTAAAGAACTTACTTATGTAACCAAACACCACCTGTTCCCCAATAGCCTGTGGAAATAAATTTATTTTAAAATCACAGAAAATTTCATAATGTTTTAAGAAAACTACGATTTTGTATTGGGCCACATTCAAAACCATCCTGGGCCGCAGGTAAGACACGCTTGGTTTAGAGTTTTGGCAAACCATAATTGTATTAACTGATTTACAGACATGATCCTGGCACCTGAATTTGGAACTCTCAGATAAATTCCTGTTATAGTAGTAAGGCTAGTGGAAACCTTGATTAATCTAGTATCTTCAGTATCAACTAACAAAATTATGTAACCAAACCATTCATGGACACAAAAATATGTCCAGAGGAAGATGCATCCCAGCTTCTTACAAACATCTGAATTTAGGAGCCAGAACTATTTAAATGCTATAATATGTAATAAATTTGAAGATTTTGAGGCTTTTCTGTGAATTTTATCATAGATTCCCCTTTCCCTTATCTAACCTCCTACTTCTCGCCCATCCCCCAAAAACAGAGTTCAAATGCCCATCACCACGCAGGTTCTTTGAATGATAACTATGGCATGGTACCCTTTTAGGAAAACGTGGGTAGGGGTGTGTGTAGCAGAAAACAACTTGAAATTATATAGGATTGTAACTTTATAGTTACATATTACAACTTTAGGATTACAATTCAATACCTTTACATATCTTTCCTACAATTGAGAGTATACTGCTGCTAAGCAGCAGAGGAGCCTTGATTCTCACACTTTAATGATCAGAACTATAAAGTATGTTAATTGTGTGAGTTCCAGGTCAGAGCTGTTATTTTCAAACTTAACCAACATTAAAGTACACATGACTACTTTTGAGCAGCAGTTCAAGTTTGTTTCATCAAATTATAATCCCTAGAAATCTTCCACAAAGAAAGAGTTGCATAGGTACATTAGTTATGGAAATAGTAACTTATTTTTTCTTTGCCTTTGAGATTCACAGCACACATTAATACTAAAGAAACCTTTATAATTTTATTGGAATCCACTGATTCCCAAACTGTTTGACCATGGATCCTTTTTACAGGTGGCATCTATTATTACACTGGACATACTTTGGAAAATGCTGTTCTGGAATAAGTTTTTAAAATAATTAAACACCAGGTTCAAATGTATTACATTCCTATAGATCCTTAGCCAGCTGTGTGAATCACAGCTCTCGCCTTGTGTTCTTAAACTTTGAAGATCATGCCCCACCCTGAATTCCGTCTTAGAGTTCAACCCTTCAAAAGTTTGCACTGACTCACAAGGTTTCATGCTGCTTAGTCATCTCAGCCCTTTGCAGTGTATTCCTGTGCTGATGCTCTTAAAGTCACGCCTTTCTTTGAAAGAATGCCCTAGTCTAGGACTGCTGACCAACTACCTGAATCTTCCAGTTATAGACATCAAAAATGTAAAGAGGAATATAGGTTGCCTTTATACCAGGAATATAAAAACTCCCTGCTATCAAAGCCAGCACTTTTCTTTACCCTTTAAGAGTAGAAAATTCTTCATCAGTTACCAGGCTAAAAACTTGTTTAAACCAATGTATTTAGTCATTTGCTCATTCATCCAACAAACATTTATTTAAATCCCATATTGAAAAGGCTTTGATGATACAATCTTGAAAAAGAAAAGTTTTGTTAAGTGGCTCACCAACTCAGTGGCTATGCCAACCTGCAATCTTATAAATTACCTCAAATCAAAGCCTATCTGAAAATATTCTGTTGTGATCAATATGACACAGTTTTCAACAGTCTTAAACTGGGTTGATTTCACTAATCAAGGGCAAATTGACTAAATGCTAAATAGATGAAACTGTTAGCATGAATAATTTGCCTTAGTTTTATATTATACTAAAATTTAGCTTTCTATAAGAATAGAACTATGAAATAAAATATTGTTTCAAACTGCACAAAGCATCTCCAGAATTTTTAAGAACAAAGACCCAGTAATCAGCCAGACTGCCTGGGCTTGAGCCTTGGCTTTACCACTTACGGTCTGAACTTGGGCAGATGACTTAATGTGAGCTTCAGTTCCTTCATCTATATGAACAGGAGATGATATCTAGCTAATGGGATTTTCAGCAGGATTAAAATGTGCTAATATCTGTAAGCTACTCAGTACAGTGTCCAGTTTGAAGTTGTTGCTCCATAAAGGGTTGCCATCAATATTATTCTCTGTCACATATGACAAATACAATGTTTTATCTGTTTTTTATCCCATATTCTATAAGGCAAAATGATTCCATAGAGTAGCTATTCATAGAGTATTCCATAGAGTAGCTATTTGTTGAAGTAGTTGATGAGAGGGCAGGAAATTTTTTTTTTTTTAAGTTCTAGGGTACATGTGTACAACATGCAGGTTTGTTACATATGTATACATGTGCCATGTTGGTTTGCTGCACCCATTAACTCGTCATTTACATTAGGTATTTCTCCTAATGTTATTCCTCCCCCCTCCCTCCACCCCATGACAGGCCCCAGTGTGTGATGTTCTCCGGAGGGCAGGAATTTTAAAAAGGAGATACTCAGGTATCTGTTCTGGAAAAGTGAGATGAAAAGAAGCTATACCTGGCCAAAGAGAGGGCACTGTTCATTTCTGATGTACACATTTCCTTAGTTCATTCCCTGCTCTTCCTTCTGCTACACTGGTCTTTTAAGTGCGATTAGAAACGTAGAGGACAAAAGGACAGTTCAAGCATCTTCCCTAAATGAATGCATATGTATCTGTTCATCTCTTGTGGTATTCTTTTCTCAAGCTCTGTTGTGATTTTTATAAAATTTTTTACTAAGAATTCTATATCTGTTTCACATAAACTGTTGCTGAGTAAACAGTAAATTGGGGAGGTTAGAAAAAGCTTTCTAAAACAGATTGATGGGAAAAAATGTATTCGATGCCAGAACACAGCTACCATAAAAACCTAGTTATTGGACTCTATTGATTTAGCATGTTTGATCACCAAACAAGTTTGGGCTCAAAGCAAAGATACTGTCTAAAATAGTTTCCTCAAAAAATTTTATGAAATGGAAGCATAAAGGAAACCCTTTAAAATATTTTAGCAAATTTGAAAATACAATTAATTTTGAAGCTGACTCAGAGGCTGCTTTTTTAAAATATCCAGACCTTCAAATTATTAAAATGTGAAAATAGAGAAAATTATTTTTTAAAATGTCTATTATTGAGACCTCCCACTAAATCAGATTTAGTTCAAGAGTTCTAAGACAATGGAACCCTCGGTGGAATGAAGACCAAAATGGGTACTAGAAATAAAGGTGAACATTGTTTTTTTCCATCTAACTTTTGCCAGATGGTCTTATATGTTTTTTGTGTAATAACTTTGTAATAACAAAAACCTATGAGCTATATACTTACATCATTCCAGTGACATGGAGATATTACTGAGATAAGAGAGGTTCAATAATGTGCCCAGTCAGTGGGATTTATTGAATCCAGAGCTTGATGTCTCCTTTGCCATGGAGAGAAGACAGAGCTCTAAGCACCATGAGAAATGAAGGCAGATGGAGAATTTTAAGTTCTGCTCAGTCCTTTTTCATGTAATTCAGTTTTCATATTTGTAAGATTAAATCAAGGGGTAAAAAGTACTTTACCCTGGAACATCTGCAGAACAACTACCTGGCACTATCATGAAAATTTAAAAGTAACTTTTTTTTTTTTAAGAGGCAGGGTCTTACTCTCACCCAGGCTGGAGTGCAGTGGCGTGATCATAGTTCACTGCAGCCTTGAGCTCCCTGGCTCAAGCAGTCTCCACCTCAGCGCCCTGAGTAGCTGGGACTGCAAATGTGTACCACCATGCCTGGCTAATTTTTTTATTTTTTGTAGAGATGGGGTCTCACTATGTTGCCAGGCTGGTCTCAAGTGATCCTCCTGTTTTGGCCTTCCAAAGCACTGGGATTACGTCCTGAGCCACCATGCCCAGCCGAGAACTTTTTTAAATTCCAAGTTTTATTCTTGTTTGTCGATCCTAAGGTAAGTCAACATTTGAGGCGATGGCACTTTTACTTCTTTGGCTTTGGTAGCTTCTAAGCCTTCTGTTTTTTTAATATGAACGGCAGTGGTCTTTTCTACTTAGGCAATTTAAGTTGTCATCTTTTGATGAATGTATTTAAAGCTAAAAGCTTTTTCCTTCTGTGGAGAAAAAACTATGATTAAATCAAATGATTCATACAGGACACTGTCACAAAACCACTCAACGATGAGTTGACTGATTTTAATGCATGTTCCTAATGTTTAAAATTAACGTTTATAATTCTCTGATATTTATTTATTGTAGGATGTAATTAAAACCATTGTGCAGAGTGGTGGCATCAAGCATTTGGTTACCATGGCAACTAGTGAACATGTAATAATGCAGAATGAAGCTCTTGTTGCTTTGGCATTAATAGCAGCTTTAGAATTGGGTAAGTACCCCAGTGACAAACTTATTTTCTTCTATTTTTATCTTGGATGAAAGGAAGCATAGAAGTGGAGTTGAAGTCAGACAGAACCTTGACTGGAAGCATTTTACTAGTGTCTGTACTGTTCTCTGAATCTATGGAAATCATTCCATATAGGTTGTTCCAGCTGTCCCCTTTGGCTGTGTTTTTGGTAACACTTTTAGGGCAATGCGGTAAGGTAAGTTTAACTTTTAAATAATGTCTCAAGTTACAGCCACTTAGAGAGTAGAGAAAACATTTTCAGCAGGCTTCACAGAGAAACCAAACAATATTTAGAATACGACAGCATATGAAGAGTCTGCTACTCTCCCCGTGACCCAGACTTTCTCTTCCATCTCTGCTCATTCTCTCTACTACCGATTCTTTCTTGCTGTTCTCCTTCTCCATCACCGTGACTTCTGTTGCTTGGTAGCATTGCCTTACTCTAATGTCTTATCTTCTGTGTTACTCTTCTGTGTGTTTTACATTCAGAACCCCCCCAAAGCAGAGGCTAAATAATTTCATTAGTTTCAGTTTAACATAGCATTTTTTTTTTTTTTTTTTTTTTGAGACAGTCTTGCTTTGTCACCCAGGCTGGAGTGCAATGACGCAATCTCAGCTCACTGCAACCTCCGTGTCCTGGGTTCAAGCAGTTCTCGTGCCTCAGCCTCCCGAGTAGCTGGGATTACAGGCATGCACCACTGCACCTGGCTAATTTTTGTATGTTTTGTAGAGATGGGGTTTCACCATGTTGACCAGGCTGGTCTTAAACTCCTGACCTGAGGTGATTCACCCACTTCAGCCTCCCAGAGTGCTGGGTTTACAGGCGTGATCCACCAAGCCCGGCCCTAACATAGCATTTCTAATGGGCAGAATTCATCATGAGAAGCTAATTCATAGGCATCTAGTTTATGAATAGCATCAACTAGATGGCTTAGGAGCCAACCCAAGACAGTCAGCCAGGGATGGTATAATAGAGTCACATGGCCTGTGGTTAAGGCCTAAGGCTGCTTTACACAAAGGAGGACTTTACACTTAGTAGGGATGTCCTATCCAATTCAAAGCCATTTGGATAAATACTGTTAACTGATAGCCTCTTAATTCCCACTGATTACTTATATCCATAATTCTCACACTGGGACGAATGGGCCCTCCAACCCCAGTTCCAGGAAGAGGAAACACTCATGTGAGTATTTTTTTATGTGCATAGAGTATGTAATGATCAAGTCAAGGTGTATAGGATATCCTTCTCCTTGAATGGTCTATTGTTGACTGGAAGCCTTACCAATAACAGTCAGTGAACACATATTTTGTATATTATATACTATATTCTTACAATAAATCTAGAGAAAAGAAAATGTTAAGAAAATCATAGGGAAGAGAAAATATATTTACTATTTATTAAATAGAAGTGGATTATCAAGAAGGTCTTGATCCTTGTCTTCACATTGAGTAGGCTGAGGAAGGGGAAGAACAGAAGAAGGGGCTTAGTCTTGCTCTCTCAGGGATGGCAGAAGAGAAGAAAATCCAGGTATAAGTGAACCCACACAGTTCAAACCTGTGTTGTTCAAGGGTCAACTGTATATTCTTTGGTGAAATGCTTTTTGTTTTGTTTTGTTTTTGACTATTGAGTTTTGAGAGTTCTTTATATATTCTAAAAGTTTATAGTTCTATATTTTACATTTAAGTCTGTAATCCATTTTGAGTTAATATCGGTGTAAGGTATGAGGTTTAGGTTAGGGTTCGTTTTCTTTGTCCCATTGATGTCTAATTGTACTAGCACCTTTTGTTGAAAAGCTTTCTTTCCTCCACTGAACTGATTTTGTACCATCGTCAAAAGTCAGTTGAGTGTATATGTGTGAGTCTATTTCTGGGTCTTCTATTCAGTGCCTTTGACATAAGTGTCTATGTTGCCACCAGTAATATGCTATCTTGATTACTGTAGCTATAGAGTAAGCCTTAATACTGGACAGAGGAATTTCTCACACTTCATTCTTCTTTATCAAGATTGTTTTAGCTATTTTAGGGCCTGTGGCTTTCCATATAAGTTTTAGTATAAGCTTGTCTATTTTCTATAGAAAATCTTGCTAGGATTTTGATCGAAATTGCATTGAGTCCTTATCTTTTACTTGTGGAGGAAATTATGTGATTTATAGGATTTGCTCCAAAATAATTTGAGATGGATGAAAGTAGGTAAAAGACAGATTGGCCATAATTCTTTAAGGTGATAAGTGCAAAATGTATATTATTATACCATCTTTTCTGATTTTGCATGTGTTTAACATTTTCCCTAATAAAAAGTTTAATTGTCTCATATTAAAAGAAATGTGTTAGTATTAAATATTAAGCTCAAACACCTGAAATGTCTACTGAAATCTAGTTCTATTTATTCTTTTCACGTGGTCTGAATTTAATATTATTTTTCTAGGTCATTATTATTTATCAGTTCCATTTGGAAGGTTTCATATGGTCAATTTCTGGAAAAGGAAGCAGTGTTTATCCTGAGGGTACTGGGTTAGTACACAGTAGATACAATTTATACTTTGTTTTATTTTGTAGGCACTGCTGAGAAAGATCTAGAAAGTGCTAAACTTGTACAGATTTTACATAGACTGCTAGCAGATGAGAGAAGTGCTCCTGAAATCAAATATAATTCCATGGTCCTGATATGTGCTCTTATGGGATCTGGTAAGTAGTATTCCATCATCTGATCTCCATAAACATATGGTTCACATTAAATATTAAACATGGAGTAATAGTAGATGATGGCTTTGGGTTTTAAAGCCATTAGAAATTAGTTTGTGGAGGTTATAAGATTGCTTTTTTCCCCTGTTACTGTAACCACTCATTTCTTTATGGTGATAACATTGAAAATCTCTTCTAGCTGTCTTGAAATATACACTACATTGGTATTTTCTAGCCATCCAACTGTATAATAGATAGAATTACTTTTCACTTACGATATTCCCAAAAGATTCTTACTATAATAGAAAGTATCATATAGTGAATCTAGACAACATTCAGTATTGCAAAATCAGTAAGTCTCATGAACCCTAAAATGTTATTTTATAGCAAACACAGGTTCTGATTTCTGATTTTGTATGCCATAATATTAACTAAGAAATTTGTTTAGGAGGCCGGGCACGGTGGCTCATGCTTGTAATCCCAGCACTTTGGGAGGCTGAGGTGGTGGATCTTTTGAGACCAGCCTGGCCAACATGGTGAAACCCCATCTCTACTAAAAATACAAAAATTAGCCGGGAGTGGTGGCACACGCCTGTAGTCCCAGCTACTCAGGAGGCTGAGGCAAGAGAATCGCTTGAACCCGGGAGGCAGAGGTTGCAGCCAAGAGATTGTACCACTACTCCAGCCTAGGCAACAGAGCAAGACTCTGTGTCAAAAAAAAAAAAAAAAAAAATTGTTCAAGAAATCATTGGTATATCTTCTATGGACATTGGCATATCTTAGTATATGTTCTATGGACACTTGAAAAGAGTGTGTATTGTGCAATTATTGATTACTGTTGTATAAATGTGAATTTGATTCTGTTGGCACTAGTGCCAAGTTTCCTGTATTCTTGCTAGTTTTCCAGTTAATTGTTCTGTCAGTTGTCGAGAGGAAGGGTGTTGAAGTTTCCCGCTATAATTGTAGATTTAACTATTTCTCCTTTCTATTCTGTCCATTTTTGCTTAACATAGTTTTCAGCTCTGTTGTTAGGTACCTACACCTTTAGGATTGCTGTGCTTTCTTGAGGGATTGACCCTTTTATCATTATATGATGTACCTCTCTCTGGTATTTTTCTTTGCTCTCATCAACTTTATCTGACTTTAACATAGCTACTTCTGCTTTTTTTATTATTATTATTATTATTATTACTATTTTATTTTCTTTCATGTGCCACAAGAAGCCATCCTACTTTCTTTTGAATAACATTCACATGATCTTTTCCCACTCTTTTAGTTTCAGTCTGCTGTATTGTATTTGAAATGAGTTTCTTGTATGCAGTGCAAAGTTGTATCATTTTCTAATCTACTCTACCAGTCCCTTTTGTGTATTTAGACCATTTACATTTAATGAGATGACTGATATGGCTCAAGTCTGCAATCTTATTTTTGTTTTCTGTTTGTCCCATTTCTTCTTTCTTTTCCTTTTTTTTTTTTTTTTTTTTTTTGAGACAGAGTCTCACTCTGTCGCCCAGGCCAGAGTGCGACGATCTCGGCTCACTGTTCTTTATTTCTGACTTCCTATGGATTAAACATTTTTTAGTCATTTACATTTATTCTTCCTCATATATATATATATATAT
>NW_016806329.1:785070-814758 GCF_001698545.2 Rhinopithecus bieti | reverse complement strand
ATGTATATATATATATATATATTTTTTTTTTTTTTTTTTTGTGACAGAGTCTTGCTCTGTTGCCCAGGCTGGAGTGCAGTGGGGTGATCTTGGCATACTGCAACTTCCGCCTCTAGGGTTCAAGTGATTCTCATGCCTCAGCCTCCCGAGTAGCTGGGATTACAGATGCCTGCCACATCACACCTGGCTAATTTTTGTATTTTTAGTAGAGGCGGGCACTCTGTTGCCCAGGCTGGTCTTGAACTCCTGACCTCAGGTGATCTACCTGCCTTGGCCTCCCAAAGTGCTGGGATTACAGGTATGAGCCTCTCATATATATCATTCTTAAATATTTCTTCTACATATATTAGAATCACATTAGACAGTGTTACAACTTTTCTTTCAACCACCAAACATATTTCAGAAAACTCTTTGAAAGAGAAGGGAAGCCTATCGTATTTACTCACATTTTAGATTTCTTATTTTGTTATGTCATTCCCTTTCTGTTTAGAGAACTTCCTTTAGCCATACTGCTAGCAACAAATTTTTAGCAAAAAAAAAATTTTTTTCTTTCGTAGTGAAAGGGAAATGACATTCTCAAATGAGAGAAAATGGGTATAGGATTCTGGGTTCACAGTTCTTTTCTTTACTTGAAAACTGTTGTGCCACTTTTTTCTAGCCTCCCTGGTTTCTGATGAGAAATCCACTGTGTTCCTATGTGTGTTTTTTTCCCCTATAGGTAACGTGTCATTTTTGTCTCTCAGGACTTACTTTGCGTTTAGTATTCAGAAGTTTAACTATGATGTGTCTTGGCGTGAATTTCTTTGGGTTTATCCTGTTTGAGTTTGCTCAGCTTCTTAAATTGATAGGTTTATGTCTTTTGCTAAATTGGGAAGTTTTGACTGTTACTTCTTCAGGTACTTTTCAGCCCCATTCTGTCCACTCTTTCCAGACCTCTGATGACACTAATGTGAGATCTTTAATTATAGTCCTGTAGGTCCCCGAGGTTTTGTTCTTTTTTACCCCCAGATTATTTTCTTACTGTTGTACAGACTGAGTAATTTCTATTGTTTTATCTTGGAAGTTCTCTGATTATTTTCCTTGTCCCCTCTATTCTGATGTTGAACCTATTTTTATTTCAGTTACATATTTTAGTTCAAAATTTCCATTTGCTTTTTCTTTATATCTTCTATTTCCTTGCAGAGACTTTGAGTCTCTTCCATTTGTTTAGGCATTTTTAAAATTGTGGTAAAATATACAAAACATAAAATTTACTGTTTTAACCTTTTTTAAGTATACAGTTTAATGGCATTAAGAACATTGCTGTGCAATGACCACCAGCATCCATCTCCAGAACCACCTTCATTTTCACAAACCGAAACTCTGTACTCCTTAACCAATAACTCCCCATTTACCCCTCCCCACAGCCTCTGGCAATCACCATTTATTTTGTATCTCCATCATTTGACAACTCTAGGCACCACATATATGTGGAATAATAAACTTTTGTCCTTTTTTGTCTAGCTTATTTCACTTAGGTCTTTAAGGCTGATCTGCGTTGTAGCACATGTCAGAATTTCATTTCCTTTTAAAGCTGAATAATTTTCCATCATATGTATATATCACATTTTGTTTATCCATTCATCAATCCATGGACATTTGGGCCATTTCCACCTTTTGGTTTTTGTGAATAATGCTGCTGTGAACATTGGTATACAAATATCTGAGTCTCTGCTTTTAATTATTTTTGGTATACACTCAGAAGTGGAATTACTAGATCATATGGTCATTCAATGTTTAATTTTTTGCTTAAATACTGTTTTTATTAATTAAATAGTGTCATACTCTTTTTCACAGTGGCTGGACCATTGTACATTTCTGCCAGCAGTACACATGGATTATAATTTCTCAACATCCTCATCAATATTTGCTGTGTTTTAGTATGGCCAAACTTATGAGTGTGAGGTGGCATCTTACTGTGGTTTTTATTTGCATTTCCCTAATGATTACTGATGGGAATCTTTTCATGTGTTTGTGGGCCATTTGTATATCTTCTTTGGAGAAATGTCTATTCAAGTCTTTGCCCATTTTTAGAATTGAAGGGTTTGTTGTTGTTGTTGTTGTTGTTATTGTTGAGTTGTAAGAGTTTTGGTTTTTTGAGACGGAGGTTCGCTCTTGTTGCCCAGGTGGGAGTGCAATGGCGTGATTTCAGCTCACTGTAACCTCCGCCTCTCAGGTTCAAGCGATTCTCCTGCCTCAGCCTCCTGAGTAGCTGGGACTACAGGCATGCACCACCATGCCCAGCTAATTTTGTATTTTTAGTAGAAACGGGGTTTCTGCATGTTGGTCAGGCTGGTCTCAAACTCCTGACCTCAGGTGATCCACCCACCTTGGCCTCCCAAAGTGCTGGGATAACAGGCATGAGCCACCATGCCTGGCCCAAGTTGTAGGAGTTTATACCAGTACCCCACTATTTTGATTATTGTAGCTTTGTAGTAAGTTTTGAAATCAGTTAGTATGAGAACTCCAGCTTTGTTCATTTTCAAGATTGTTTTGGAGATTTAGGGTCCCTTGAGATTCCATATGAATTTTAGGATAGATTTTTCTATTACTACCAAAAACACTGGTTCATTGATTTATGTCAGTTGTATCAAAATAAACACATCAGTTTCAGTAGTACTGATTATGTTAAGCTTATTAGACTTCACTCTTCCCATATAACAGTTCTTACAGTCCTAACAGGAATCCTATATTTTCTTGTAATTGAAGTTAAATAGAGAAAGCAAGTCAGAAAGAAGAGGATAAAAAGTCTAAAAGGGAGTCCAGTGTCACAGAAATTTGTTGAAGGATATGAAGTATAGACTTTTCTTTTGCCACAAAATTAATTTGAAACATATCCTAAGCTTTTTGGTAAGTCATTGGACTTCGTATTTGAACTGGTGATAGGGTTGTATGTAACCAAACTTTGAGATCATACAGTGAGCTGTGTTTAATTATAACTTATAATTGTAATTAATCTTTTACTGTAGAACTTGACATCTCATTTTTCTTTTTAAAAATTGGGTAAGTAGCTGTGCAGTGGGTCATGGCTGTCATCCCAGCTACTTGGGAGACTGAGCTGGATGAATCCCTTGAGGCCAGGAGTTTGAGGCCTCAGTGAGCTGTGACCATGCCACTGTACTCAAACCTGGGCAACAGAGCAAGGTCCCATCTTTCAACTTTTTTGTTTTAATTTTTAAAAAATGTAAAGTTTTTATGATTTTTTTTAAATTATAATACATTCCTAAGAAAGACATTGCTAGGCTACTGCTATGTCTTTTTCCAGAGTTGTTTCTAGTTTTATAGCTTAGTCTTGCCAAAATAAACATTTTGGGTATATGTTTTGGATAGATTGTATAATAATATTAGAACAACCTAACAGAATCATATCTGTTTTTTTGTTTTGTTTTGTTTTGTTTGGCTTCCAGAATCTCTACACAAGGAAGTACAGGATTTGGCTTTTCTAGATGTCGTATCCAAACTTCGCAGTCATGAGAACAAAAGTGTTGCCCAGCAGGCCTCTCTCACAGAGCAGAGACTTACTGTGGAAAGCTGAGAACTGCCCGATACACGGCATCATCCCATCTCTAATTTCCCCTCTGTCCTCCATCCAGCGGCTTCTTCCGCTTCATTCTCTACCATACCACTTGTGCATGCATGTAATGTTCTAATACCAATTGAAGAACTGCTGTAGGTACCTCCCTAATAAGATTTCTAAACCCATAGTTAGTGTGATCATGACTTTGTCAAAGGCAAGTCTCCATCCATAACTGTTCTCTTGTATCCCTGTTGCTTGAGCTACATTAAGTAGAATGTGCATGTTGTAGTCCTATGATGATGTAAACTTGGTACTACATAATGACTTGCTCCACACATGCAGTAAACTACATAATGATGTACTGGTAAACTAGAAACAAAGAATGCAGCAGGATCTGTCTAGCATATTAAAGATGAAACTGAATTGGAAAAAATAGCTCCATTTTTTGGTGCTTTCCCAGCACAGTGACCAAAAAAGCTGTATGGCTGCTTATTTATTAGTCTTTCCTACTAATGTCAAACCCATGGTACCTAGAGTTAAATAAAATTCCAATGCCCTTACTCTTTAACCTGTTGTTTCTCCTTTTTCCTTTGTAGACTGTTGAAACTGCCACAAACTTGGCAAGACTTTCTGAGGTTTCTGATTCCATATTTAATTGACTATTATCAATAGCCTGATATTGAAAAACATTTGTAGTTTTCAGTGTGAAACTAAGGGGTTGAAGAATCGCTATTGGGTTTTGCCTGTATTTTAGATTCTGATACATATGCTGTTTCACTCAGGAACTACTTCTACCAGTTAATCAGCATTATCCAGCACTTGTCTTTAAAAGTCATTTGGCACTTGTTTGTTTTCAACAGAGACAATTGAGTATAGTTTATTGAAGAATGGATTTTTTTTTTTTTTTTTTTTTTTTTTTTTTTTTTTTTTTTTTTCATCATTCAGCTAGAAAGTGAGAAGTTTTATCTTCCATGGTCCTTTTAAATCTTATGTTAGAACTAGCAGGACGTAGGTGGAAAGATGAAGAAATAAGCTTGTCTAGACTAAAGAAAAGAAAGCAGGTTATAAAAGCCATAGTAGCCAGTCCAGTTTATTCTGCAGACAGCCTCATACCAATCGCTGTTAGTTTCCCACCTCCACTTTCCCACTGAGAACTGCAGCAATTTTAAAGGATATGAGAAAGCCAAGACTCAAGAGATGAGAAGACCCCGTTGGCGAAATATAGTGTACTCTTCACTGCCACTGTCACCACCAAATGGGTTTTTAGAGCTTTGAAACACAATCTTTGTAAATTAATGAAAACCTCCCTGTGACCCATCTACCTTCTCCCCATACCAAAATTTGACCACTACTGGCCTAAAAGGCAAGATGGGCTTCGATACAGAAGGACTGCAGGACAGTAGAAAGGGCTGCCATGGAGGTGACAAGAGCTCCTTCCTCTCCAACATGTGATGCTACATATCTCTGTGGGTGATCTAAGTTGGACTTTTGACTCTAAA
Organism: Rhinopithecus bieti; assembly: GCF_001698545.2. NCBI lineage: Eukaryota > Metazoa > Chordata > Mammalia > Primates > Cercopithecidae > Rhinopithecus > Rhinopithecus bieti. Next base: position 809,703 of record NW_016806329.1, on the reverse strand, counting down.
ACAGCTATAATCCAAGAAAGGTAAAATTCTAATGGAGGTAAAGAATCCTGACTGATTGTTCCTTTTGATGTCCAAATAAGGGATTGTCGTGAGTACTTATGCTACACTTACTATAAGAATGATATTGTTTGTCTTTCTCCTGGGCTGGATAGCGGACTATATTTTATTACAGGCTTTGAGAGACATCTGTCATGTTGCATAACTGTTCATATTAATAACTTAATAAATAGTATATGAAGCTATAATGGCATCATTTGTTTTTTTCCGTATATTTTATCTATATTTCCAACTCCTAGAATAGGGCTTGCTATTGATGTTCAACAAATATTTGTTGATTGAATGAATGAATCCTGCATCCATGAAGTTTCCAGACTGCCTGAACTAATTCCAGAAAGATAGACTGACTGACTGATAGAGAGTTTGCAATTTGATAGTTTGTCTGACTTTAGGGAAAAAAATTTAACAAAAGCATCCTAAAATCATAGACGTGAGAGAAGTTACCATCTAGCCAGCTACCAGCCATCAATTTGCTAATATGCTAGGAACTCCCATCTCCAACAAAATAAAGTGCAATTCAAAGTACTCATCATTGTATAGAAAGACCAGAAGGCTGTAATGGGGGCTACCAAATTATATGGTACACTGATGTGCCATTGCAGTGGATGGGAGAGTCTATAGACTGTACTCTCCCTTATCTCCTACTAAATCTTAGTCCTAGAGACCACTATTAAGTTAGTTTGCTACCCACTAAGAGTACATTCCAAGGGAGATGACGGGAGGGAAGAACAGCACAACAAAGCTCTAACTGTCCATCTTGAGCCAGTACTAGAACATAGATGAAAAGGGCAGGAATTCAAGCAAAGAAGATGCCTGAGTGCAATGCACTAGAATACCCCTTTTCCCCCAGCCCTGTTAGCAACTTGGAGTCATGTCAACCCACCCACCTAGACTGTAACCTCATTGTGCTCAAAGCAAACACTAGCCCATAATCCAGTGTTCTCCTTGATTAAAAAAACATGTTTTGAGCATACTGTCTGATAAGAATGGAGACACAGAAGAAAACTTTTTCATCTAAAATGATTTATTGAATGGAATAGAATGCAGTTCTCATATGCAAGCATTAGTCTGAAGTGTTCTGAAAAATGCTACATGTGAAGAATTCAAAAAGAAATGTTCTTTGGTATAATTAGGAGGCTTATTAGCTAATTCTCTTGAACATACTGGGTGAGGATATCTAGATGTTAAGACATTTACTTAGGTGAGCATTACCCTTTGTATCCAGCTGTTACTGGAATCAGTAAGCTTAAAAGCCACTTAATATTAGGACACTATAACATTTGTATTATACAAGTGTCTATTAAAAAGCATGTAATAATATTTGGGATGAATCTTTATAGCTGTAGCCAGGAAAATTGAGGTCTTTTTTCACAGGTGTGATCTCTAACTTTGCCTACATACATACATACATACATATAAATAATATGCCATGTAACTTCGCTCTGTTGTCTAGGCTGGAGTGCAGTGGCACGATCTCGGCTCACTGCAACCTCTGCTTTCCAGGTTCAAGCGATTCTCCTGTCCCAGACTCCCAAGTAGATGGGATTACAGGCATGCGCCCTGATGCCTGGTTAACTTTTGCATTTTTAGTGGAGACAGGGTTTCACCATGTTGACCAGGCTGGTCTTGAACTCCTGACCTCAAGAGATCCACCTGCCTTGGCCTCCCAAAGTGTTGGGATTATAGGCATATGTTTTATAGGTGTGTCCTACTCAAGTGTTACGTCCTTTAAAAGGGTGATACAGTGCGAAGAGTGCTGTCTAATCTATAGTCATATCCTGGGTCTGTTACATACTAGCTGTGTGACCATAGCCAAGTTACTTAAACTCTTTGGGCCTGATTCTCAATAGGACAAGCTTAATAATCCCTACTTCCCTTAGGATTTTCATGACAATTGAAACTTTTAGACATTCAAGACAAGGTGAGATGGAATTGTGGTATCTTAGGGCCTAACCTGTATACTCCTCTCTCACTGCTGCAGGATTCCCAACTAAAAGGATTCAAAAAACAACCCTCAAACAGAAAATAGTATGCCTATTAATAGTTTGTAATGTAGAAACAAAATGACTCACGCCTGTAATCCCATCTACTTGGGAGTCTGGGACAGGAGAATCACTTGAACCTGGAAAGCGGAGGTTGCAGTGAGCCGAGATCGTGCCACTGCACTCCAGCCTAGACGACAGAGCGAGACTCCGTCCCAAAATAAAAATTAAAAAAAACTTTTAATGAAATTGAGCTTTTTAGCTGTAGCCACAGATTCTGTCTAACACTTTGAAAATGGACAATACACATCTGTCTCCTATTTATAACACTGAACAGGAACTTAATATGATGACAATTCATTTTTATATATTGGAACCAAATTGTCAAATCAAACTTAAGCCAGGTAGGTACTGCTGCCTGCGGTTCTGCTGACCTTTGCTCTCTTGATCTGGTGGTCTTCTCTGGTCTACCAGCAGGAAGCCCAGAGAAGGTCAGCACCTCTGACCTTGACCTCCCTTCAGGGAGGTTCTGCTCGGCATCTTGGTGCTTAGTTCCTTTATGTCTAGCATAGGCATATCAGACAGATACCTAAAACACTTAGAACTTAGGAAGGAAGGGATGATTGAATACAATTATAAGATGATATGAGGAAATATTAACCAGAGGAGCTTTGACTTCAGACTCATCTTTGGAGGAACCCAAAATAGTTCCTAATTTCAGCTAAAGCCAACTATCAGTAGACAGTTCCGTTGCCTCACCCTCCCTTTTCTCAAGTTTCCAGAATGCAACCCACTCTCCACCATGCTTCTCCTACCATGACTTCCTTTTTTGTGTAGGTAAGAAAAGTAGAAGATGTGTAAATGAATCATATTCTGCTCTTTTCACCCACACAGCCTCATCCCCTAGTACCCAACAGAAGTTAGAGGAAGTAACACAGCAGAGTGTCCCTGTAGATTCATCATATCCCAAAGTAATAACTATTAAGTCCTCTGCTTCCCACTCGCCTATTTCTTGTCCTCTTGTTACCCTATCACGATTGTGAAACACAGCGACTTCCCCTAAGCCACAAGTGAGAACAAGATGTTCACTGACCTGAGAAAACCATCTGACAAAAATTCATTTCCTGTTAATGAGAAAACAGTTTTGCATTTGTGTTATAATATGATCTGACGGTTAGTTCATAGAAAGCATGCTTTGTTGTACCTGTGCCTAACGTCTGATGCAAAGCTTCAGAATGATGTTCTGGCATGCTTTCCCACAGCAGTTGCCCAGTGTGTATTTTACATGGTTGAAGCATTGTACCATGTGTAGCTATATCCTTTTCTTCCCCCACTTAAGAATTTCTCACATTACTAAGAACTCAAGTTTTTATAAACCTCTTTTTTAATGGCTGCATATTTTTTGTTCTTTGTGTTCTTTGTGGTTTTGAGACGGGGTCTTACCCAGGCTGGAGTGTAGTGGTGCAATCTTGGCTGACCACAGCCACAACCTTCTGGGCTCAACTGATACACCTCAGCCTCCCTAGTAACTGGGACCACAGGCATCACCACTATGCCCGGCCTCTTTTTTTTTTTTTTTTTTTTTTTTTTTTTTTAATGTTGCAGAGATGAAGTCTCGCTTTGTTCCCCGGGCTAGCCTTGAATTCCCAGACTCAAGCGATCCTCCCAAAGTGCTAGAATTATAGGCACAAGTCACCATAATCCCATATTCTTTAATTATATGGCTGTACCAGAATCTTACTTAACCTTTTCCTGCATCTAGACATTCAAGATATAGTCTGAGTTTTAAAAAAACAAACCCCAAATGCTAGGTTGTGTGTGTTTTCAGGTGCTAGAGTAGTTCCTCAACTAAAAACTATCTGACCTGCCAGTCCCTCTATTTTCTGCCCCTAATTCTTAAATCGAAGGCCCCAATCCTTTCTTCCTCAGGGATCCTGATCAATTGTGTGGCAGAGCTGCCCTGCCCAGCCTCTGTGCAACCCTTCTTGATGCACCCTTACTTTTTGTCACCTCTTGAACACTCTACTCCAGCCAAGCCCTCTGCACTCTCCCATGGGAACCCACAACAGCACCTCCTCCCGGGCAACCAAGCGTTACATCGCTTATATCCACTCAACATCTACCACCAGCCCATTACCAAATGTATCAGAGTGGGTCCAGAGTGTATCAGAAGAGGTATAGAGCACACCTACAAGTACCTATGGAACTGATGTTTAGCTAATTGGAGTCTAATTGCCTCTTAGCACTGCCATCAACTGCTAGCAACATATTTGCACCTCTGACCAAACCTGTGAACCACCACTGATTTCTTCCAAGCTGATAAACACTCTCCAGGCACCACTCACATGGAGAGGGGAGGGAAGGAGTGGAGAGCCTTTTCTTCCAAAAGAGTCATCATTAAACACTCTTCATGCTCTTCATGATTCTATCACCTGGCCAACCCGTTTCTTCCTCTATAGACTAGGGATGGCAAACTAGGGGCCCTCACGTGTGTTTTGTTTGGGCCACATGGTTATTTTTGGTTTTATTTTTGGGTTTTTTTTGAGACGGAGTCTTGTTCTGTCACCCAGGCTGGAGTGCAGTCGTGCCATCTCAGCTCGCTGTAAGCTCTGCCTCACGGGTTCACACCATTCTCCTGCCTCAGCCTCCCGAGTACCTAGAACTACGGGTGCCTGCCACCATGCCCGGCTAATTTTTTGTATTTTTAGTGGAGATGGGGTTTCACCATGTTAGCCAGGATGGTCTTGATCTCCTGACCTCATGATCTACCCACCTCGGCCTCCCAAAGTGCTGGGATTACAGGCGTGAGCCACCACACCCAGCCTGGTATTTTTTTTTACAAAAAGGAAGAAGAAAAGGAGAAAAGATGAATAGCTTTAAACATTTATAATTTAAGTGATTTTGCATAAAAATCCATTTCTCTGGCTTTTCTTTTAAAATGAGGAGATCTGGCAACCAGGGACTCTACATTTCAGGAGAAGAGCATGTGGCTGGGGCCCCCTTGGGACAGAATACATCTCTCTAGCCCCTGGAAGCCTATGCATCTGTGACCCTGTGGATAGAGGCTGTCTGCTTCCAGAGCAGGAGAAAGAGAAATGGATTTTTAGGGACAGAGAACAGCACTATGGAAAGGCCATGTTTAAAGGAGGTCCAAATATTTGACTGAAGGTCATTTGTATGACCTGTACAAACTTGCACTGCCTTTAGCCCCCAGAGAAAAGATGTGCCATCCTGATAGTCAGTGACAGCTGCAGTCTGACAAGTGGCAGGAACATGAAAACAGCTGCAAGCCATGCCCAAGCCTGCACTCACCACATCCTGCTGATAGGAGGGAGCTGGTGCTGGCCCTCCTGTCCCTCTCCTCTCACAGGGCTGGCAGTAGCTTGGGATGACTGCTGGAATTTAGAGAGTCCCTTAGCTGGGTCAGGAATGTAGCGCTTCTCCTGAGGCCAAAGGCATCTTCACCATCTTCTTTATCCCATGTGTCAGGGGATCTTATGCAATATGGAACCCTGCTCACCCAAGCTTACTGCACTTTGCTCGTAAAGGCCTCCCTTTGGAGAATTCCTAACACAGACTCTACCTGCCAACCTCCCAGGCTAACCTATCAACCACAATTTCCTCTGTGTAGCCAACCCCACAGAAATGAACCTCTTCATTTTAAAGGGCTCATACAATTAGACGTTTTGCTCCATTCCAGCTAAGATTCCAATGAAAAGAAACATTCTGCTCCTAAATGTTTCAACAACAGCATGTACCAAAGAACAGTATGTTCCCTATATACCCCAGAGTGAGTAAGCCCCAATAGGCTCAAAGAAAGACCAGATAATTCTCCATGCCTTAAGCCAACAAGGGTTACATAGACCAGGAGCTAGAGCATGGCAATGGCAGAGGAATAGTTACCAAACCTTGTGTTCGCTCGGGGTGGCCAACCCATAGCCAAAAACATGCCAGAACTCCTACATCCCTGCCATATTTGAAAAAGAATATAGTATCAATAAGTGTTAAAAATGTCTTTGTGGCAAATATGAATTATTTCTTCAATATCCAGCTCTCCTTATTAACAGAACCCCGATTTTCTTCAGGGACTAGTATGCCAAGCTTCAAATAGTCCAATTTTCCAGCTTTCCAAGCTAGTGCTACAGTTCTATAGAAATCCCCAGATATGGCATCCTTTAGTGAATAGAAAGGAAAAGACCTGCTGGACAAACACTGTTTGCCCCTTCACCTTTTCCTTTTTTTCCCCTCCTTCTTGTCTCATATAGGGACTCAAGAAGTACAGCAGCCCTTTAGCAACCATTAGGTAGAAACGTGAGGATGAAGGCCTGTACCTTAAGGACAGTGGAGCAGAAAGGCACAAAGAGCCTGGGCCCACAGGAGCATCAACGAGCTGGAGTAGCAGCCCTATGCTGAGAACCCTCATGCTGATGGCAGGAGACACACACCTGCCTGTTGAAATCCCTCAAGCAGGGTTTTCCATTATTTCAAATGGAATCAAATTTTGATTCATGAAGCTAGTTGTTAATGTATCAAAATCTCCCCCAGGACAATTTGTTCTGCTTAAAGGCCATGGCCACAGAACTCATGACAACAGAATCCAAAGGATTTACACAACTGGGGCTACCAGTTTTAACCCTCAAAGTTCAAAAATACCCCAAACAGCCTGACTCTCTAACCCAACAGCCTTATTCACTACCCAAAGATTTACTGAACACTTACTATGTCAGGCACTATGTTGGAAGAAGATAAACATGAACCTGACTATTGAGCAAACAAGTAAGGGCTTTAACCAAGGCATGAACAGAGTTATGGGGTTCTGTAGAGGTGACTCTGGGTGCTCTGGGCATCCTGGGGCAGAGGGTACATAGGAAGGAAGGGTGGAAGCAAAAGAAAAGGCTGGGAATATAGAGCAGAAGAGATGGCGGGGGCAGGGAGTGGGCATTAGCCATTTTAACTTTGTATTATATAATGGAAAAACCAAGGTGTCTACATAAAAGATGTGTATATTTGCTTTATGTTTTGTTCTAGAATCAGAATTATTACTAATGGGGGTGGGGCAGGCTAGCAGAAAGGAAATTAATAGGTAATTGTGATGAATTCCTAATGTTGACAGACAATTCTCGATGGGTGTCTTGTGTTTCTAAACCTCTGTGAAAGACAGCTTCAGCTTTTGTCTTTTTAACTACCTTTTCAAGGATGTTTACATACCAAATAGCCTTGTAAGATAGAGACAGTGTCTCCCTGGGACAGACATTTATTTTTACTGTACAGAAATAAAGATAAGGTCTCCCTCGGGGGCAAAGGTTGGTCAGGATCGCCTGTAGGCCCCTTTATGAGACTGGTGTTTCCTAAACTCAGGGTTCCTTTGCTGGGTCATAAACCTGCTGTGTGGGTAGTATCCATCTGGGTCACTGTTCCCTGTGGGACTTGGGAAGCAAGAGAAACTACTGCAAATAGGAGATTCATTTTACCAGAGGTGCATGCATAATAAAGGCCTTTTAGTCTGACCCAGGAGTCTTAGGCCTTCTCTCAGCATCTATGTAACTGTGGCAGGCTAACTTGTTAGCTTGCAAGGAGGGTAAAATCTCAAACACTTCACAATTTTGATGCTTAAACTAAGATTTTAGAGAGGAATGGTCTGGAATACTTTTATGGGGCTAGAGATTGGAAAAGAAGATAATTCTGAGGTATCTGAGTTGGGTGACTGGTCAGAAGACTGGGCAGAAGATGGTGGTGATGTTAAAAGGAGGAACACAGAAAGGAAAGCAGGTTCCTGTAGAATGAGTTGGCTTTGACACATTTGGTTGGAGATGCCTAGAGATCTTGAGGACGTGATAGGCAGGTGGGCAGGTTCTTATTCCAGCTGAACCATGAGTACAGGGGATGCTCCATAAACAAACTGAGCCCCCCAGGCCTCAGTGCTCCCCTTGGCACTTCCTAAACTCACATGTCATTGTGTTGTCTCAGGGTCCCCAGAACACACCAACAACAGATCCACTTTTTTAAAAAATATGCTTAAATTAGTCAGACATGGTGGTGTGCACCTGTAGTCACAGCTATGTGAAAGGTTGAGGTGGGAGGATTGCTTGAGCCTGAAAGGTAGAGGTTGCAGTGAGCCGTGATCATGCCACTGCACTCCAGACTGGGTGATAGAGCAAGACCTTGTCTTAAAAAAAAAGGTGTGCTTTTCCCAACACTTAGGGAATCAAATCCCTGGAGCTGGAGCCTGGGCATCTGAATTTTTTTAAAGCTCCAAAGGTGATTCTGATCTGCAGCCAGAGTAGAAAAACGCCAACTATTAGAACCAAGGGTAATGACACTTTCCCTAAAGTCCTCAGAGTGCGGCCTGGCCAAAAAGAGTCCTCACCTTGTTTGGTCAAGTAGGTGGCCATTTCCTGAATTGGTAGCCCAGGATTTCTGTTCCACCTCCATCCTTTTTGAGGCCACTGAGTTCTGACTCAGGGACCAATTATCACTTGCCAAGTAAAGCACTGTACTTAAAGAGATCAGATATCCTGAGCCAGCCAGCTCCTAGATGTTGCTCTAAAGTAGACATTATCTCCCAGAATGGTTCAGAGATTTTTCTGCCCCCCTAAACTTTCTGGAATCCTGCCTGACACATCCTCTGGATTAATCATCAGGATACCCTCATGCCCAGCATATGGGGCATAGCACCAGATACAACCATTCCCTACCCCCATCATCCTTATGAAAAGCCATGTTCTCTCAGACTTCCGAAGTCTTTTGCTGATAGTTTGAGACTTTGAGCTTTTAGAGAAGGCAGAGGGGATGGTTGTGTGCTTGGTTAGCTCATGGCCTTTCTCCTTAGCTTTCCACATGCCCATGTGTACCTCATAACCCTTCCATGTGCTGGCATGACTTCTTCCTGTCTTGGAAAGGCTTTTTTCTCTATATGATCATGTCATCAGCAAACAGAAACAGTGTGGCTTCCTCTTTACCAATTTGGATGCCCTTTATTTCTTTCTCTTGCCTAATTGCTCTGGCTAGGATTTCTAGCACTATGTTGAATAGAAGTACTGAAAGTAGGCATCCTTGTCTTGTTCCAGTTCTCAGGAAGAATACTTTCAACTTTTTCCCATTCAGTATAATGTTGACTGTGGGTTTGTCATGGATGGCTTTTATTATCTTAAGGTATTTCCCTTCTATGCCAATTTTGCCGAGGGTTGTAATCATAAAGCGAGGCTGGATTTTGTCGAATGCTTTTTCTGCATCTATTGAGATGACCATGTGATTTTTAATTCTGTTTATGTGGTGTATCACACTTTCTGACTTGCACATGTTAAGTATGCAGGGATGCAGAACACATCCCTGGTATGAAAACCACTTGATCATGCTGGATTATCATTCTGATATGCTGTTGAATTTGGTTAGCTAGTATTTTCTTGAGGATTTTTGCATCTACATTTATCAGGGATATTGGTCTGTAGTTTCCTTTTGTGTTATGTCCTTTCCTGGTTTTGGTATTGGGTTGATACTGGCTTCATAGAATGACCTAGGAAGGATTCCCTGTTTCTCTGTCTTTTGAAATAGTGTCAATAGTATTGGTACCAAATCAATCTTTGAATGTCTGATAGAATTCAGCTATGAACCTGTCTGGTCCTGGACTTTCTTTTTCTTGGTAACTTTTTTTACCATTTCAATATCACTGCTTGTAATTGGTCTGTTCAGAGTTTTTATTTCTTCCTGGTTTAATCTAGGTAGATTATATATTTCCAGAAATTTACCTATCTCCTCTAGGTTTTCTAGTTTATGTGCGTAAAGGTGTTCTTGGTAGCCTTGAACGTTTCTTTTGTATTTCGGTGGTATGGATTATAATATCTCCTGTTTCATTTCTAAGTGAGCTTATTTGGATCTTCTCTCTTCTTTTCATGGTTAATATCACTAATGGGCTATCAACTTCATTCATCTTTTCAAAGAATCAGTTTTTTGTTTTATTTACCTTTTGTATTTTTTTGTTTCAATTTCATTTAGTTCTGGCTCTTTGTTATTTCCTTTCTTCTGCTGAGTTGGGGTTTGGTTTGTTCTTGTTTCTCTAGCTCCTTGAGGTGAGACCTTAGATTTTCTCTTTGTGCTCTTTCAGATTTTTTGATATAGGCATTTAATGCTATGAACTTTCCTCTTATCACCCACCACCTCTGCTGTATCCCAGAGATTTTGATAGGCTGTGTCACTATTATCACTGAGTTCAAATAATTTTTTTTTTTTTTTTTTTTGAGACAGAGTCTCACTCTGTTGCCCAGGCTGGAGTGCAGTGGCATGATCTTACAAGCTCCACCTCCCAGGTTCACGCCATTCTCCTGCCTCAGCCTCCTGAGTAGCTGGGACTACAGGTGCCAACCACCACGCCCAGCTAATTTTTTGTATTTTGTACAGATGGGGTTTCACCATGTTAGCGAGGATGGTCTCGATCTCCTGACCTTGTGATCTTCCTGCCTCAGCCTCTCAAAGTGCTGGGATTACAGGTGTGAGCCACCACACCTAGCCGAGTTCAAAGAACTTTTAAGTTTCCATCTTGATTTAATTGTTGACCCAATGGTCGTTCAGGAGCAGGTTATTTAATTTCCATATATTTGCATGGTTTTGAGGGTTCCTTTTGGAGTTGATTTCCAATTTTATTCTACTGTGGTCTGAGAGAGTACTTGTTATAATTCTGATTTTCTTAAATTTGTTGAGACTTGTTTGTTGGCCTGTCATGTGGTCTATCTTGGAGAATGTTCCATGTGCTGATGAATAGAATGTATATTCTGCAGTTGTTGTGTAGAATGTTCTGTAAATATCTGTTAAGTTCATTTATTTTAGGGTATAGTTTAAATCCATTGTTTCTTTGTTGACTTTCTTTCTTGATGACCTGTCCAGTGCTGTCAGTGGAGTATTGAAGTCCCCCAATATTATTGTGCTGCTATCTATGTCATTTCTTAGGTCAAGTAGGAATTGTTTTCTAAATCTGGGAACTCCAGTTTTAGGTGAATATGTATCTAGGATTGTGATATTTTCCTGTGGGACTTGTCCTTTTATCATTATACAATGTCCTTCTTTGTCTTTTTAAATTGCTGTTGCTTTAAAGTTTGTTTCGTGTGACATAAGGACAGCTATTCCTTCTCATTTTGGTGTCTATTTGCATGAAATATCTTTTCTACAACTTTGCTTTAAGTTTATTTGAGTCCTTATGTATGAAAGACTTCATGACCAAGAATCCAAAAGCAAATGCAACAAAAATAGAGACAAATAGATGCAACTTAATTAAACTAAAAAGCTTCTGCACAGTGAAAGAAATAATTAGCAAACAGATGACCTACAGAGTGGAAGAAAATATTTATAACTTATACACCTAACAAAGGACTAATATCCAGAATCTACAGGGAACTCAAACAAATCAGCAAGAAAAAAAAAATGATCAAAAAGTGGGCTAAGGACATGAATAGACAATTCTCAAAAGATGATATATAAATAGCCAACAAGCATATGGAAAAATGTTTGTCACCTATGATCAGGGAAATGCAAATAAAAACCACAATGCTATACCATGTTACTCCTGCAAGAATGGCCATAATCAAAAAATAATAGATGTTGGCATAGATATGGTGAAAAGGGAACACTTTTACACTGTTGGTGGGAATGTAAATAAACTAATGCCACTATGGAAAATAGTGTGGTGATTCCTTAAAGAAGTAAAAGTAGATCTACCATTCCTGGGTACCTACCCAGAGGAAAAGAAGTCAGTATATGAAAAAGATACTTGCACATGCATGTTTACAGCAGCACAATCCACAATTGCAAAAATATGGAACCAGCTCAAATGCTCATCAATTAGTAAAGAAAATGTGGTGTATAGACACACACACATGTATGTAAACATACATACATAAAGAGGAATGAAATGATGGCATTTGCAGCAAACTGGATAAAATTGGAGACCATTATTCTAAGTGAAGTAACTCAGGAATGGAAAACCAAACATTGTATGTTCTCATTCACAAGTGGGAGCTGAGCTATGAGGATCCAAAGGCATAATAATAATACAATGGACTTTGCGGACTCAGAGGGAAAGGGTGGGACAAGGTGAGAGATAAGACTACACATTGGGTCCAGCGTACACTGCTCGGAAGATGGGTGCACCAAAATCTCAGAAATCACCACTAAAGAACTTATTCATGTAACCAAACACCACCTCTTCCTTAAAAACCTATTGAAATTTTCAAAAATGAAAAAAAAAAGTTTGTTATCTCAAAAAACCAAATACCACATGTTCTTACTTATAAGTGGGAGGTAAATGATGAGAACTCATGAATATTGAAGGGAACAACAGACACTGGGGTCTACTTGAGAGTGGAGGGTGGGAAGAGGAAAGAAGCAGAAAAATAACTATTGGGTACTATGTTTAATACCTGGGTGACAAAATAATCTATACAACAAACCCCCATGACACAAGTTTACCTGTGTAAGAAACCTTCACATGTACCCCAAAACCTAAAATAAAAGTTTTAAAAATAAAAGGTTGTTCTCCCTTTCCCTTGCAGGGCCCTTGATGGGTAGCCATGTAGTTCAGCACACATATTCTACCATTTGAACCTAAACTAATGAGATTCATAAGAATCTCTATTGGCAATATCACAAGAGTTTTCTCAGCTTATCCTTGATCCCACCTTCTAGTGACATAACTATTCCAAAATATGGTCAGTTAAGGAATCCGTCAAACCTGGGAGAAACTCAGAATTTATTAGCAAAATAGTTTATTCAAAGGCTGAATCTTTATGCACATTTGTTTTTTCTATTTGATGCTTAAACATAATTAGGGAGGTGTAGGAAGGTGGATATGCCCTAGGAGGGTGTATTAGTCTGTTTTCACACTGCTTTAAAGAACTACCTGAGACTGGGTAATTTATGAAGAAGTGAGGTTTAATTGACTTGCAGTTCTACAGGCTGCACAGGAAGCATGACTGGGAGGCCTCCGGAAACTTACAATCATGACAGAAGGCGAAGGGGAAGTGAGCACCTTCTTCACATAGTGGCAGGAGAGAGAAAGGGAGGTAAGGGGCAAGTGCCACACACTTTTAAACCATCATGAGAACTATCCCGGGAACAGCAAGGGGGAAATCTGCACCCCCTATCCAATCAACTCCCACAAGGCCTCTCCTCCAATTCGACATGAGGTTTAGGTGGGGACACAAATCTAAACCAGATCAGAGGGTTAAACATTTGCTATACTCAGGATGTAGGCCTGAGCTCATCCAGTGTTGACTGACAGTTGCTAGGCTCAGTTCAGCTTTAAAAAATACATCTTGGCGGTTGGGCACAGTGGCTCACCCCTGTAATCCCAGCACTTTGGGAGGCTGAGGTGGGTGGATCACCTGAGGTCAGGAGTTTGAGACCAGCCTGGCCAACATGGTGAAACCCCTTCTCTACTAAAAATACAAAAATTAGCTGGGTGTGGTGGCACACGCTTGTAATCCCAGCTACTCAGGAGGCTGAGGCATGAGAATCGCTTGAACCTAGGAGGTGGAGGTTGCAGTGAGCTGAAACCATGCCACTGCACTCCATCCTGGGTGATAGGGCAAGATTCCATCTCAAACAAACAAACAAAACAACAACAACAATAAACAAAAACCACATACACATCTAAAACATCTTACAGGCAGGTAGAAATACTTTTTTTTTGTTTTTCTTTGAGACAGAGTCTCACTGTGTCACCAGGCTGGAGTGCAGTGGCGCAATCTTGGTTCACTGCAACCTCCGCCTCTTAGGTTCAAGCAATTCTCCTGCCTCAGCCTTGTGAGTAGCTGAGACTACAGGCATGTGCCACCATGCCCGCCTAATTTTCATATGTTTTATAGAGATAGGGTTTCACCATGTTGGCCAGGATGGTCGCTATCTCCTGACCTCATTATCTGCCTGCCTCAGCCTCCCAAAGTGCTGGGATTACAGGCATGAGCCACTGCGCTTGGCCAGAAATAGTTCTATTTTACAAAATAGAAGTCTGTCTTTTAGGTGAGCATATGCTCACTATCTAAAACAAAGTTATTCTCAATATCTTGTAACATGATCAAAGAAACAGCCTAGCTGTCTTACTTCAGGCTGCTATAACAAATTACCATAGACTGGGTGGGTTAAACAAGAAACATTTTTCATGGTTCTGGAGGCTGGGAAGTCCAAGATTAGGGAGCCAGCATTGTTGGGTTTTTCATGAGGCCCTTCCTCCTGGTTATGACCTCAATGGCCTCCTTGGTGGGTACATAGGAGAGAGGAGAGAGAGAGAAGACAGAGAGAAGACAGAAGAGAGGGAGAGATCCCATCATGCGGGCTCTACCCTCATGACTTCGTCTAATCCTAATTACATCCCAAAGGTCCCACCTCCAAATACCATCACATTAGGTACTGGGGCTTCAACATATGATTTTAGGGGAGACACAAACATTCAGTCCATAGTGCTACCAAGCATCTGGGTACTAGAGACATAGAGGTTAACAACACAGGCCACTTCTATGGAGCTGCATTTTAACAGAAAAGATGCCATTCAAGTTAGTTCAAGTGTGATGAGTTCTTCTAAAGAGAAAGCTGCAGGAGCACATCTTAGTCGGGTGGAGAGGGGCTGAGTTCTGAGAGGACCTCCCTCAAAGTCAGCTCAGGTGAGATCTGAGGAATAAATGAGATTTAGAGAAAAGCATTTCAACCCTTTTAATCTTAGCAACACCCCTATAATATAGATATTACCATCTCTACCTTATAACACACTACATCTTATAAGGGAGGGCACCAAGGATGGGAAAGATAAAGTCACTTGTCTAAGGCCATGAAGTAAGCAGTGGTCAAGCTCTAAGTGTCACTCAGGTCTAACTGGCACACAGACTAGTCTGAGACTTTCTTAGGACCAGAACTGTTTTGGATTATTTTGAATTTTGGAATACTGCTGACCCTTGAACAACATGGGTTTGAACTGAATGAGTCCATTGTACATGGATTTTCTTTCTTCTCTGCCATCCCTGAAACAGCAAGATCAATTCTCCCTCTTTCTCCTCCTCCTCAGCCTCCTCTACATGAAAATGAGGAGGATGAAGACCTTTATGATGATCCATTTCTACCTAATGAATAATGCATATTCCTGTTCCTTATGATTTTCTTAATAACATTTTCTTCTCTCTAACTTACTTTAAGTACACACTGGATTCATTAGGTAAAAATGGATGGATCATCATAAAGGTCTTCATCCTCCTCATTTTCATGTAGAGGAGGCTGAGGAGGGAGAGAAAGGTAGAGAATTGATCTTGCTGTTTCAGGGATGGCAGAGAAGAAAGAAAATCCATGTACACATGGACTCATTCAGTTCAAACTCATGTTGTTCAAGGGGCAGCTGTAATCCAAAATTCAAAACAATCCAAAACAGTTCTGGTCATAAGAAAGTCTCAGACTAATCTGTGTGCCAGTTAGAACTGAGTGACACTTAGAGCTTGACCACTGCTTACTTCATGGCCTTAAACAAGTTACTTTATCTTTCCCATCCTTGGTGCCCTCCCTTGTAAAATGTAGTATGTTATAAACATATAAATACATATGTCACATGAAATGTGTGTTAATTGACTGTTATAGGGAAGGCTTTTGATCAACAGTAGTTAAGTTTTGGGGGAGTCTTAAGTTGTACAGGCATTTTGACTAAAAATGAGGTTGGCATCTTTACCTTCTGCATTGTTCAAGGGTCGAAAATATTTGCATTATGCTTACCATCTTGTTGAGCATTCATAATCTGAAAATCCAAAATCTGACATATCTAATGAGCATTTCCTTTGAGCACTGTTATCAACACTCAAAAAGCTTTGGATTTTGGAGCATTTCGGGTTTTAGATTAGGGATACTCATGTCGTATACTACAAATGGGTTTCCTTTTTTCTTAAAGCTACCAAAGGAGCTTTTTCCCTGTGTAAAGTCTGTACAATATACTTAAGGCTTAGTGAGTGAACAACCTCCTAGAGCCTTCATAGATACTGAGTAAGGCATATGTTCAAATGTACAGTCCATTGACTTAAATCCTTTAATGACAGAGTCAATAATGGAATCAACACCTTGTAAAAGCATCCTCTGCACTGCAGATAAATGAGTGGTCTCTGTCTCTTCTTATTTAATACCTCCCTTTCCCACCCTAGAACTTAGTAGAATGTTTGACATACATGAGGCTTAAGAGATCCCTGTGTTGAGAGTCAGTGCTAGCAATTGTTCAAAAAAGCAGAATAATGAAAACATCAGTAGAAATTAAATTAGAACCTGCAGCCAGAGTCATGAGATGATCTTTCCTAAAAAGCCATGACATGCACTTTAGAGTCATTTTCTTTTTTTTTTCTTTTTGAGATGGAGTCTTGCTCTGTCACCCAGGTTGGAGTGCAATGGTGCAATCTCAGCTCACTGCAGCCTCTGCCTCCCAGGTTCAAGAGATTCTCCTGCCTCAGCCTCCTGAGTAGCTGGGACTACAGGAGCGCACCACCACGCCTGGCTAATTTTTTGTATCTTTAGTAGAGACGGGGATTCACCATGTTGGCCAGGCTGATCTTGAACTCCTGACCTCGTGATCCACGTGCCTTCAGCCTCCCAAAGTGCTGGGATTACAGGCGTGCACCACTGCACCCAGCTGAGAGTCATTTTCTTATTTCATTCCCTCTAATGAAGTTATTGTGGGGGAGGTTTGGGGTAGGGGTACTTCCCTGCTCTAAATGTCTCAGCGGCAATTAAATACCTCCATCACTACAGATTTTGGTTTCTGTAACTGGCATTTTAATATCTTAAGTTAGCAGAAATGGTAATAAAGACATTAATGAGGTTTTCTCCTCTTTTAATCTAGGTGCAAATCTTGACTTAAAATGAACAGTTTTCAATTTAAAACCTAAGTATCAATGATAAAGCATTAATTTTGCACAGCTTTAAATAAAGCTTAACTCTAGGTGTCACAAATTAAATGTTTTTAATCCTTGATCCAGTTATTCCGTTAATAACAATCTATCTTAAGGAAATAACTAGAGTTATGTGCAAAGTATAGGAAATGCATAAGAAAGGTCATTGCGAGGATTTCCTATTTAATAAGTGGTGTTGGGAAAACTGGCTAGCCATATGCAGAAAGCTGAAACTGGATCCCTTCTTTACACCTTATACAAAATTAACTCAAGATGGATTAAAGACTTAAATGTAAGACCTAAAACCATAAAAACTCTAGAAGAAAACCTAGGCAGTACCATTCAGGACACAGGCATGGGCAAAGACTTCATCACTAAAGCACCAAAGCATTGGCAACAAAAGCCAAAATAGACAAATGGGACTTAAATAAACTAAGTATCTTCTGCACAGCAAAAGAAACTACCATCAGAGTGAACAGGCAACCTACAGAATGGGAGAAGATTTTTGCAATCTATCCATCTGACAAAGGGCTAATATCCAGAATCTACAAAGAACTTAAATTTACAAGAAAAAAAAGACAGACAACCCCATCAAAAAGTGGGCAAAGGATATGAACAGACACTTCTTCAAAAGAAGACATTTATGCGGCCAAGAAACATAGGAAAAAAAGCTTATCCTCACTAGTCACTGGAGAAATGCAAATCAAAACCGTGATGAGATACCATCTCACACCAGTTAGAATGGCGATCATTAAACATCAGGAAACAACAGATGCTGGAGAGGATGTGGAGAAATAGGAACACTTTTACACTGTTGGCTGGAGTGTAAATTAGTTCAACCATTGTGGAAGACAGTGTGGCGATTCCTCAAGGATCTAGAACTAGAAATACCATTTGACCCAGCAATTCCATTATTGGGTATATACCCAGAGGACTAGAAATCATTCTACTATAAAGACACATACACACGTATGTTTGAGGCACTGTTCACAATAGCAAAGTCTTGGAACCAACCCAAATGCCCATCAATGATAGAATGGATTAAGAAAATGTGGCACATATACACCATGGAATACTATGCAGCCATAAAAAAGGATGAGTTCATGTCCTTTGCAGGGACATGGATGAAGCTGGAAACCATCATTCTCAGCAAACTAACAAAAGAACGGAAAACCAAACACTGCATGTTCTCACTCATAAGTGGGAGGTGAACAAGAACACATGGTCACAGTAAGGGGAACATCACACACCAGGACCTGTTAGGGGTTAGGGGAGGGATGGCATTAGGAGTAATACTTAATGTAAATGATGGGTTGATGGGTGCAGCAAACCACCATGGCATGTGTATACCTATGTAACAAACCTGCACGTTCTGCACGTGTACTGCAGAACTTACAGTATGATTAAAAAAAAAAAAGGTCATTGCAACTGTATTTAATTCAAGACAGCCCAAATTTCTAACAGTGATTGTATTAGTCCATTCTCACACTGCTACAAAGAACTACCTGAGACTGGGTAGTTTATAAAGAAAATAAGAGGTTTAATTGACTCACAGTTCCACATGGCTGGGGAGGCCTCAGGAAGCCTACAATCGTGGCAGAAGACAAAGGAGAAGCAACAACTTCTTCACAAGGCAGCAGGAGAGAGAGCAAGTGAGGGGGGAAGTGCCACAGTTTTAAACCATCAGATCTTCTGAGAACTCACTATCATGAGAACAGCATGGGGGGAACCACCCCCATGATCCAATCATGGTGTTAGGTGATTAGGGGTTAAGTTAGGTCCCACCCCTAACACACTGGGATTACAATGCAAAATGAGATTTGGGTAGGGACACAGAGCCAAACCATTTCAGTGATGAACTGGCTAGTAAAATTATGGTTTATCTATACCAGCAGCTCTCAAACTTTGTGGTCTCAAGACCCCATTACACTTTTCAGAATGTTTGAGCCCCTTGAAGAGCTTTTGTCTATGTGGGTTATCTATGTGAATATTACCATATTAGAAATGAAAAGGGAGAAAAGTTTAAGACAGAAATATACAAGCCCACATTTGGTTAGCTGTCAGAGTGATGACATCACATCATGTAGCTGTCAGAGTGATGACATCACCACATCAGCATACCCAAAATTAAGAACAAAATGGGAAATAATGTCTTAGTATTAAGAAATAGTTTTGACCTTGTATCTTAGCATCTTAGGAAACCCTTGAATCTATAAAATAGAATAAGATGCCACCAAAAAAATGTTGTATAAAACATTCACTGACACTGAAAAATCCTGATTTTAAAAAAGCAGACCACAGAACAGTATGAACAGGATTATACAATTTAAAACAAATTTTAAAAGCAATGGAAAGACACACAGTAATATTTTATAAGTATATACCTCTAGATGATGAAAATACTAGTTATTTTTTTCTGCATTGAGGTTTTTCTTTATTTTTATTTTTTTTGAGACAGTCTTTCTTCGTTGATTAGGCTGGTGTGATGGTTAATACTG
This sequence comes from Rhinopithecus bieti, assembly GCF_001698545.2. NCBI lineage: Eukaryota > Metazoa > Chordata > Mammalia > Primates > Cercopithecidae > Rhinopithecus > Rhinopithecus bieti. The sequence continues at coordinate 790,275 of NW_016806329.1, read as the reverse complement.
TGTGTCAACTTGATTGGATGGAAGGATGCAAAGTATTGATCCTGGGTGTGTCTGTGGGGGTGTTGCCAAAGGAGATTAACATTTGAGTCAGTGGGCTGGGAAAGGCAGACCCACCCTTAATCTGGGTAGGCACCATCTGCTTAGCTGCCAGCATGGCTACAATATAAGCAGGCAGAAAAATGTGAAAAGAGAGATTGGCCTAACCTCCCAGCCTACATCTTTCTCCCGTGCTGGATGCTTCCTGCCCTTGACCATCAGACTCCAAGTTCTTCAGTTTTGGAACTCGGACTGGCTCTCCTTGCTCCTCAGCCTGCAGATGGCCTGTTGTGGGACCTTGTGATCATATGAGTTAATACTTAATAGACTCCCCATATATATCTATATCCCATTAGTCCTGTCCCTCTAAAGAACCCTAACTAATACAGCTGGTATCCAACTCCTGGGCTTAAGTGATCCTCTCACCTCAGCCTCCCAAAGTACTGGGATTATAGGTGTGAGCCACTGTGCCTGGCCGAGATTTTTTTATAATCAGAATAAAACGCATTTAACAAACATATACTTAATGCCTATTTACAGTCACCTGTATTTTCCTTCCCAGACCCGAAAATTTCAGCTTAGTAGCTTTAGGAAAGGTATCACTAAAAAATATCATACAAGGTATTAGTTTTGCACAGCTGTAAACGGGGCCTACTTCTTAAAGCGTGGTCTGCAGACCACAGCATCAGTGTCACCTGGGAGCATGCTAGAACCATGGATTCTTCAGCCTCACTCAAGACTACAGAATCAGGACCTGCATTAAGACCCAGATGATTTATGTGAACAATAGAATCTGAGAAACCATGGGGGCACGTTAGAATGACCTGGGAGTTTTGGAAACAGTGTGGAAGAGAGCACGTTTTTTGTCTTTTCTTTTCTTTTTTTTTTTTTTTTTTTTTTTTTTTTTTTTTTTTTGGAAACGGGGTCTCGCTGTCACCCAGGCTGGAGTGCAGTGGCAAAATCTCAGCTCACTTCAAACACTGCCTCCCAGGTTCAAGCGATTCTCCTGCCTCAGTCTCCCTAGTAGCTGGGACTAGAGGCCTGTGCCACCACACCCAGCTAATTTTTTGTTTCTTTTTTTAATAGAGACGGGGTTTCACCATGTTGGCCAGGCTGGTCTCCAACTCCTGACCTCAAGTGATCCGCCCACCACGGCCTCCTAAAGTGCTGGGATTACAGGCGTAAGCCACCATGCCTGGCCATTTTTTGTCTTTTCTAATGCTCTCAGGTGATTCTAATGTGCATCTAGGGCTGAGAAACTGGTGCACTAATGCAGGGGCCTGGCTTGAATCTAGAAAAGAAAAAGATTGTTACCCCAGTCTCTACCTACTTTAATACAATGTCCTCCCACTGCAACATGTAGTGACCTCCCTGCCAGCTCCCAGGTCCTAGAATTTCACAGGAACAGCAGAACTAGATGGAGAAAACAGCTGGTGTTTTAATTTGCTCAGGGTACTATAACAAAACACTGTAAACTGGGTAATTCATAAACAGTTGAAATTTGCTCACAGTTCTGGAGGCTAGGAAGTCTAAGATCAGGGTGTCAGCACAACTGGAGTCCACGGACAACTATTCCGGGTCGCAAACCGCCTCCTTCTCACTGTGTCCTCACATGGTGGAAGAGGGCAAACGAGTTCCCACAGGCCTCTTTTATAAGGGCACTAACTCCGTTAATGAGGGCCCTGCAGTCATGATCTAACCACCTCCTAAAAGCCCCACCTGTTAATACTACCATGGTGGGGATTAGGTTTCAACCCTGACAGCACAGAGCTTGTACCTACATTGTCCAGTTTTACAAGAAATTCTACTTTTCACGTCACCTTCCGATATGGTTTGGCTGTGTCCCCATCCAAATACCACCTTGAATTGTAATAATCCCCACAGGTCAAGGGCAGGGCCAGGTGGAGATCATTGAACCACGGGGGTGGTTTCTCCCATACTGTTCTGGTAACGAATTAGTCTCATGAGATCTGATGGTTTTATAAATGGGAGTTCCCCTGCAAAAGTTCTCTTGCCTGCTGCTATGTAAGATGTGACTTTGCTCCTCATTCACCTTCTGCCATGATGGTGAGGTCTCCTTAGCCATGTGGAACTGAGTCTATTAAACCTCTTTCCTTTATAAATTACCCAGTCTTGGGTATGTCTTTGTTAGCAGCGTGAGGACAGACTAACACACCTTCACTGTAGATGAGGTGGTTACTAATCGCCTCAATTACCACTGCTGTCATTCAGCAAGCTTTCGAGTGCCTGGCGTATGCCAAGGACTGGGCCACAATTCCAAGACTCTCTATACTGGACCTTCTTACTGCTTACCTGAGCTTTCCCCCAACTCTTTCATCTGAAGGTTCTGGGCCCTCTCCAACCTCCCCAGCGGTATAGGCTTTATTATGGCCCCGTCCACCCTCCCCAGGGGCCCAGATCAAACCTCTCTTCCTTCTTGAGACCATCTTCCATTAACCCCTGTGTTCTTCCCGTATCTCAACCACGCACCATTTTGAGGGATGTCAGTTTAGCTCTTGATGAAGTGGATTTTCCACGTGTGGGGTTTTCCCCTCCATCCGTTGACATTTCCTTAGGAACTTACGCAGCATGCTTATAACACAGTGCCTGGAACTCAGTACACTTCTAGTCAATAAATGTGACCTGTTATTTCAAGGGATAGATGATATATTCACCCCTAGTACCCAGCCTGCAGCAGGCAGAGAACTCGTGGGCTGATTCAGTCGCAAAGTAACAAGACTAAAGACAGCACAAGTGTGGAAATAAGGCTATTTTCTTTATAAAACTTGAATCACTCTAACAAGTTGAATTTAAGATAATTTACTTCAAATAAATACAGAATGCAGACCATGACTTAATCATAATAAAGCATTCTTTATGTTTAAAATGTCCCACAAAATGTTGATTTTTTTGTTTGTTTTTTTGAGATGGAGTCTCACTCTGTCACCCAGGCTGGAGTGCAGTGGCATGATCTCGGATCACTACAAGCTCTGTCTCCCGGGTTCACACCGTTCTCCTGCCTCAGCCTCCCAAGTAGCTGGGACTACAGGTGCCCGCCACCACATCCAGCTAATTTTTTGTATTTTTAGTAGAGACGAGGTTTCACTGTGTAAGCCAGAAGGGTCTCGATCTCCTGACCTCATGATCTGCCCACCTCAGCCTCCCAAAGTGCTGGGATTACAGATGTGAGCCACTGCACCCGGCTGATTTCTTTTTTACGGTTTTTGTTTGAGTCAGGATCTTGCTCTGTTGCTCAGGCTGGAATGCAGCAGTGCAATCATGGCTCACTGCAGCCTCCATCTCCTAGGCTCAAGCAATCTTCCCATCTCAGCCTCCCACATAGCTGGAATTATAGGCTCATGTCACCATGTCCACCAATCAGAAAATTTTTTTTTGTAGGGACAGGGTCTCACTATGTTGCCCAGGCTGGTCTCAAACTCCTGGGCTCAAGTCATTCTCAGGGTGAGTCTATAAAGTGAAAGCAAGTTTATTCAGAAAATAAAGGAATAAAAGAATACTCCATAGACAGAGGAGTCCTGAGGGTTGCTAATTGCCCATTTTTATGGTTATTTTTGATGATGTGCTAAATGAGGGGTGGATTAGTCATGTCTCCCCTTTTTAGACCATGTAGGGTAACTTCCTGATATTGCCATGGCATTTGTAAACTGTCATGGCACTGGTGGGAGTGTAGCAGTGAGGAAGACCAGAGGTCACTCTCATCGCCATCTTGGTTTTGGGAGACTTCTTTCCTGCAACCTGTCTTATCAGCAAGGTCTTTATGACCTGTGTCATGTGCCAACCTTCTGTCTCATCCTGTGACTTAGAATGCCTAGCCATCTGGGAATATAGCCCAGTAGGTTTCAGCCTCGTGTTACCCAGGTCCTACTCACAATGGAGTTGTTGTGGTTCAAATGCTTCTGACAAGACCAAAGCAAAATCCAGGTGATTCACACCAGTGGTATGTATGCATGTATGTGTGTATTTCTAAGTACAGTGTGTAGAAGTAACACACTGGTGGTTCTAGAAGAAATATAAAGATGTTCTATTCCTTGTTTCTGGAGAGTTGCTTATTTTGAAGAGGAATTGAAGTGCAAACCAGGGTCCTGGGGCCTTTTGTCACAAAAATCTCTGAAGTTCCAATGGAGGGTGGTGTTCTCTGGGAGGGAGGGTGCAGAGCATTGCCCTCCCAGCCCCACTGAGGACTCCGTTAGGACAGTGCCTCGCCTGGAAGATGAGCAGCTTTAGACAGTCACTATCGTCATCTAGAAACCACATTTGGAAACTGGTGGGAGGGCAGGGCCCAGCTCCATCCTGCCTGATCAACTCCCAGCAGCAAGATCCCAAGCAGGATGGATGGTGATGGGAGCAAAACGTCCTGTTCTCTTATCTTTCCAAAACAAGCCTTGCCATTTTTCAGGAGCGTGTAAAGGAAATAAAACACCTACTCGCCTTAAGCAGGCAACATAAGCTGTGTACCTTCAAGTTTCTCCAAAGCACAAGCACCTTTGAACATAGTTTTTATCCCTGAACTGTTCCAACTCCAGTCCGGAGTGGTTTTACGCATTCGACACTAGAGGGCAGGCCATTAAAACGTTCCCGTTCAAACGAGTTGCTCTGCAAATGCAAGAGCTAACACTGCACCTGACGGTCCGCGCCACATCTGAAAAGTAGCTTTCCCCCACTGAGAATGCCGGCGTGTGTTCGGTGAGGGGCAAGAGCGTGGGAAGCCTGCTACTGCTTTCCTTCCGGGGCATATTTACAGTGAAAACCTGTGAACTCGCCTGCTCTTCCCTTAGATTTACTTTACTTGGGGGTTCCTAGAAGTGGAGAAACAAATCACAATGGCCAGTGCGGGTCCCCAGAGGTTTAGCCCCTGCTAATGGATAACAGGAAGGGACTAAATCAGCGTCCTCTCGCTAGTGGCAAGTTTACAAGAGAACCACTCAGCATGAAAACTCCGCAACAAGCTGTACTTAATCCCTCAAGAAGTCCTAAAACTGTAATTTTATTTTATTAAGTTAGAGACAGGGTCTTGCTCTGCCACCCAGGATGGAGTACAGTGGTGCTATCATACATCACTCCTGGGTTCAAGCTGTCCTCCTGCCCTAGCCCCCAGAGTAGCTGGGAGTGCAGGTGCATGACGCCAGGTCCAGCTAATTAAAAAAAAAA
>NW_016806329.1:713549-784726 GCF_001698545.2 Rhinopithecus bieti | reverse complement strand
TTAGACATGGGGTCTTGCTATGTTGCCCAGGCTAGTCTTGAACTCCTGTCCTCAAGCAATCCTCCTGCTTTGGCCTCCCAAGGTGCTGGGATTACAGGTGTGAGCCACCTTGTCTGGCCTAAAACTGTAGTATTATAAACTCTTTGTGGCAAACCCCTCCAAACAAAAAGTCTAAGGATGGCTCTGCTCCAAGTTCAGAGTTTGGCTTCTCTGCCCTGCTCCCTGTCGCCACTCCCCACCCCCCACCCCATCTGACTCCCTTGTTATCATGTGTAAGTTTTCTATGGATTTTATTGTGTCATCATGATAAAGCCAATGTTATGTATTTTTCAGGCAAATGCTGTGTTTTCCTCCTCACTCAAAGACTAGGCTTCTCACTCCGGAAGCGGGCAGCACCTAGAAGCAGCCCCATGGCCTCACGGGAGAGAGCGCTGGCCATGAAACCCTGCTGGCCAGTGTTTATGGAAGGCTTCCCAGTTCTTCACTGGAGGTCTAAACAGGATTTCCCTAGAGAAGGAGGGCTTCGTGGAATAAATGACAAGGAGAGCTGGGGTGGCCTGCCAGGTCACTGGGCTCCAGCTCCTCATTGTTCAGCCCACAGGCTTCCCAGGGTGCCTGTCCAAGTCAGCCGGAAACAGACGAAACTGCAAAATCACTCCATTCCTGCCCACACAAACACAGGGAAATGAATGATCACTTTGCATAAGAAACCTCCAAGAGACACTTTAAGGATCCCCTTGAGGAAAGGACACCTGGGACCTGTGGCAGGAAGAAGGCTGAAAGAAAAGCCCGGGTTTATTATTCCCTGGGAGAAGGAAGAGGAAGAACAAAGGAAATGCACTTTAGTACTTCATGATGCAAAATTCTTTTTAATTTCTGAGTTCACATTTAAAACTGTATATTTTAAATTATAGAAGAAATGATGTTAGTGGTAACCAGTCCAACAACAGAAATAGGGAAATTTAATAAGCTTCCCCTAAAGTCTACCTTCTACACACTGAAGAAGCTTCCTCCAAGTTTTTGAGTTTTATAGACAAAGCATCCTTTTACTTCTGAGCTGTCATTTTTTCTCCTTTGTTAGCTTATAGTTTGCAACAAGCAAAGCGGGCCAATGTAGACAATAAGAAAACTCAAGAAGCAGGGATCGGCCATCTCCAATCACCACTGATAAATTTCCTTAAAATCAAAATAACATTGTTGTTTCAAATATATGAGAAATGAGGCAAAATGTTTCTTGAACAAGTCTGACACTATGCTGTCAGGATCTAAGTGTGCTATATGAACCTTAACAATTGTTTTCATTTGATCTTTGAAAAAAGTCTTTAATCAGTTCTAACGACAGAAGTCTTCTTCTGCAGTGATAATTCACAATGAAAGACATTTAAGCTGACATTCCTCTAATGGGTTTTTAAGATTCCAGCTCCAAGGGACTGTGAGAAATTATTTTCTTATAAAAAAGGTTGTGAATATTATCAACATTTATCTAAGCCCATAAGTCATAAATCCCACCAGGCATTAAATTTTCAAGGGAGCTTTTAAAACATATATACCCTGTCTCCCACTCCAGAACTGCTAGGGGTAAGGTCGGGGGAATCTGTATTTCACATGGTCCCCAAGTGATTGTAACCAGCAGATGACCTCATGGGCAGAGATTTCCTACATACAGGGCTCTGGCCTCTGTGTCTTGGCCTCTGTGTCTTGTCAGTCAGCATTTGTAAGTGCAAAGGAACCTTTCCCTTCCCAACTACAAAATCTTACCTTTCTGTTTCCCCTCCTAGAAAACCGGATCAGAACAATGCTTCTCAAAATGTAGTTCCCAAACGAGCCACAAACAGCATCACCTACGATCTTATCAGAATACAAATTCTCCAGCCCCACCTCAGACCTACTAAGTTAGAAATTATGGGCATGGAGCAAATGCATTCATGTGTTTTAACAAGTCCTCCCAGTGATCCTGACACCTGCTAAAGTTTGAGAACCACTGGATTAAAAAATTTCACAATTTCAAGAAAGAAGTAATGAAGAAAGACACAACTCCATGTAAGGTAGAACCAAGTTTATTAATGACAGCCTTTATTACAATCACTCTCAAGTGTAAAAAATAAAGGGTGATTAATTAATATTTAAAACTCACTCGGACTTGCTGTTTGGCCTTTCAGTGAATGTGCCAAAGGGCAGGGATCTTGCCTGATTCTGAATCAACTGGCCAGATGGAGTTCACTGGAGAATGAGGCAATCAACAAAAAAGACAAACAATGCCAACTGGAGAGCTCGTGTCTTCTCCATGTTGGCAGGACATTACAAAATGGCAACTGTGGTGGGGGCAGAGATGAAGTCAGACAACCTTACAGTCGGAATAAGACGTGAACACCTCTACCTATACAGAGACAAAAACACACACATGCAGAGCCATACACACACCAAACTGTGAACACAGTTTTGAAAAGAATTTTCTTTCTGTCCTTTCTCTGAGCAGACTGACACATTCATCAGCCACCACCACGCACCATGGGGCTGAAATGGAAAACCTCGCTTAATTTCCACAAAGTATGCTAGCTGGCTGCCCAGTTATGTGCTGGCAAATCTGTCCGCACCGAAAAATGTGCCTGTGGTTTTCCCAGCGTTCCACAGACTGGTATCTGCTCCCCAGGAGGGCAACATCCGGTGGACACCAGCTGGATTAAAATCTAGAGGGCAAAACTCATTCCTCCCACCTAAAGTGGGGGCAGGAGAGGCAGCACCAGGAAGTGGTTTTCCACTTTGTGTTACACAGTACTTGCCCCAGTTCAACGCGTTCCCCTCCAAAGTATTTGTGCTTTGATACCATCCTGATGGTTAGTCTGCAATAAGAGAACTGAAGGAGCTATGGCCATGCACCATTTTCTATTTTTTAATAAAAGCAAACTAAAGAGGAAGAAAAAGAAACCATTAGGAGCTTTTGACTGGGTCAATGTTGTTTCAAAATTGGGTTTAATTCCATTCAAAGAGAAAGAAGGGGAGGGTGCAGAAGAGGCCACTCAGATCGACTCTGGAAGAGATCACTGAGACCAGGGAAGCGTTTGGATGGTACAGCTGGTCTCTTCCCAGCCAGGCTGGGAGGACATGCCACAACCTCCCAAGGCTGTGAACCTAGGAAATAAGTGTTGACCAAATAACATATTTCAATGCTTGTAGAAAAGCCGGCAGGAAAGGGAGATGATAGATTCAGATTCACAGGTCATGCAGGTTAAGATTTTATCAAAAATTAATGCTTGAGCTGAGTAAGAAAACACTAAAATTTAAGTGGAACCATATCATAGCTTTCACCTTTGGAAGACGAAAAACAACAAACATACAAAACAAAATGACCCAGAGTATTCCAGAGTTTCCAAAATTCAACTGCTAATTTTGGCAGGGTGAGAAGAAGGGGTGGTATTTAACCGATACCTCCTTCATTAACCTCATTTTCTCCTTGAATTTCACTGATAAAGCTCAGGCCTACTTAGAAAAACGATCAGTCCTGCTAAAATATAGCCTCATGAAGTCTTCTGATGCCCTTGCTCGGTGCACATGAAATACACAACTTCTGTTACAAGGAGACTTTCCAGGATAGACCAAGTGTGCTCGCCCGAGTGACTTGAATACCATCACAAAATCTGAACCCAAGACGAGTTGTTTTCTTCTTCAGATCAGAGTGGCACGTGTTTCCTAAAATGCACATGGAGGGATGCTGACAAACCACTGCCCTCCCAGGTGAGGGGCTGAGTCTTTGAGGAGATGCACTCCTTCAGACCATGGAACAGAAGGTGGTCCGTCCAAGGTGTGGCGAAGAGCAAAGCTGCCTTCCCAGCCCTCCAGTTACAGAAAATGAGAACAAGACTGCATTTTCCGCACATTCAAGTACATCTGGGTCCCCCACCCTCCCTTTTTTTCTTTTTTGGTAAGCATCCAACTGTCCATAAATTCATGGCTACAGTAGAGATTCACGGCACGACTTTCATACTGGTTATTTTTGTTTTTTAATTCTGTCAGTGAGCAGCATTTCCCAGTTTTACCCCACGAATGGCAGCTCCATTAGGCGAGACTGCGGGCTGCATCTGTGATTAGGTCCGTGCAGCTTGAAGATGAGTTCCGCACGCGGGAGGGTCCCAAAAGCTGGGTCTGTCCAGTGTCTTGCAGCAGCGGTTGCAGGGGCTCTACCAGCTCGCCCTGACAGCTTCGATATCGCTAACCAAATTCTGGGCCAGGCATATCCCAAAAATCTGAGAAAGGAAGAAAATGTGAGTCAAACAGTGACACTCGTAACTTTTACCCCTGGCCACTGTGTCCCATTTTTTTTTAAATTGTTGATTTTTGAAATTTAAGATGTAATTCATATGTGGTACAAAGCATCCTTGCAATGTGTATAATTCAGTGGCTCTTAGTATATTCACAAAGCTATGCAACTATCACCACTATCTAATCACAGAACATTTCATGACCCCAAAAAGAAACCCAGTACCTGTGAGCAGTCATTCCCATCCCACCATCCCTACAGACCTGGCAACCACTATTCCACTTCACATTCCCATCCCACCATCCCTACAGACCCGGCAACCACTATTCCACTTCCTGCCTCCATGGATTTGCCTCTTCAGGACATTTCATATCAAGGGAATCATATAATACGGGGCTTTTGTGACTGTTTTTTTCATGTAGCAAAATATTTTCAAGGTTCATACACATGTACTATTAATTTATTCCTTTGGATGGCTGAATGATATTCCATGGCATGGATATGCCACATTTTGTTTACTCCTCAGTTGATGGGTATTTGCATTGCTCTCACATTTTGGCAATTATGAATAATTCTGCTATGAACACGAGCATACAAGTTTTTGGGCAAATATGTTCTCAAATCTTTTGGGTACACTCCTAGGAGTAGAATTGCTGACTCATATGGTATCTCTATATTTAACTTTTGAGAAACTGCTAAATTGTTTCCCAAAGAGGTTGCAACATTTTCATTTCCATCAGCAACATATGAGGGTTTCATTTTCTCCACATCCTTGCCAATACTTTGTTATTGTCCGTCTTTTTTATTCTAACCACTTCAAAGAGTATGAAGTATGTGGCTTTGAATTGCATTTCCTTAATGACTACTGACATGGGCATCTTTTCATGTGCTTATTAGCCATTTAAATCTTTTTTTTTTTTTTTGAGACGGAGTCTCCTTCTGTCCCCCAGGCTGCTGGAGTGCAGTGGCATGATCTCAGCTCACAGCAAGCTCCGCGTCCCGGGTTCACGCCATTCTCCTGCCTCAGCCTCCTGAGTAGCTGGGACTACAGGTGTCCACCACCACGCCCGGCTAATTTTTTTGCATTTTTAGTAGAGACGGGGTTTCACCATGTTAGCCAGGATGGTCTCGATCTCCTGACTTCATGATCCGCCCGCCTTGGCTGCCCAAAGTGCTGGGATTACAGGCGTGAGCCACCGTGCCCGGCCTTTTTTATTGTTGAGTTTTAAAAGTTATTTATATTTTCTAGATACTAGGAGTTATCTTTTCACATTCTTGATGGTATCATTTTCAGCACAGTTTTTAATTTTGAAGTTCCATTTATTTACATTTGTGTCGTTGCTTATGCTTTTGATGTCATATCTAAGAAGACACTGCTTAATCCAAAGTCACAAATATTTATGCCTATGTTTTCTTCTGGAGTTCTACAGTGTTAGAGGGGGAAAAAAAAAAAGTCTTTGCTTTGAGTTAATTTTTACATATGGCGTGAGTTAGGAGTCTAAATTCATAATTTTGCATATCCAGTTTTCCCAGTACCATTTGTTGAAATGACTGCTCTTTCCCTATTGAATGGTTTTGGTTCCCTTGTCAAAAATCAACTGACCATACATGTATGAGCTTATTTCTTCTTCTTTTTTATTTTTTATTTTTGAGACAGGATCTTGCTCTGTCACCCAGGCTAGGGTGCAATGGCACAATCTCAGCTCACTGCAACCTCCCAGGCTCAAGTGGTCCTCCCTCCTCAGCCCCCCAAGTAGCTGGGACCACAGGTATGTGCCACCACACTGGGCTCATTGTTTTATTTTTACTTTTTGTAGAGACAAGGTCTTGCTATGTTGCTCAGGCTGGTCTTGAACTCCAGAGCTAAAGTCATCCTCCTGCCTTGGTCCCTCAAAGTGCGGGATTATATTCATGAGCTACCACACCTGGCTTGGTTTTATTTCTTGATTTTTCAATTTTATTCCACTTATCTATATGGCTAATCTTACTCAAGTACACACTATGTTGATTACTGTATAGCTTTGTACTAAGTTTTTAATTGAGTAGTGCGAATTCTCCAACTTTGTTTTACTTTTGCAAATTTGTTTTGGCTATCATGGGTCCCTTGCTTTTCCACAGGAATTTTAGGATCAGCTTGTCCATTGTTGCTAAAAAGTGGTTATAATTTTGATAGGGATTACACTGAATCTGTAGATCAACTTGAGGAGTGTTGTTACCTTAATAATATGAAGTGTTGTAATTGTGAACATAGGATATCTTTATATTTACTTAGGTCTTCTTTAATTAGTTTCAACTATGTGCTCTTAGGAAAGTATCACACCAACAACATGAAGAGTCCAGCTCTTGAGACTGGCCAGTAGGAAAAGTTGGTGCTCCCTTCCTTCACTAGCACTTTGGCAAGGTGGTTCAGGGAGAAAAAGGGTTATGACATCTCTGTGAAACTCCCCAAAACCTTAACATCACCACTGAGATCTACTTCTAACTATGCATGTTTGACTCAGTTGCCACAATGCAGTATTATTGAACCCATGTAAACGATGGAATGCCTGCAGGCAACTACTGATCTAATTAATGTCTCCATCTTAGAAAAAGACAAGGTTTCCTAAAGTATTTCATGATAGTAGCATCTAAACTTAAGAGCTTTAATAAAACACAAACCAGGCCGGGCACGATGACTCACACCTGTAATCCCAGCACTTTGGGAGACCGAAGCAGGCGGATCACAAGGTCAGGAGATTGAGACCATCCTGGCTAACATGGTGAAACCCCATCTCTACTAAAAATACAAAAAATTAGCCAGGTGAGGTGGCGGGCGCCTGTAGTCCCAGCTACTCTGGAGGCTGAGGCAGGAGAATGGCGTGAACCCGGGGGCGGAGCTTGCAGTGAGCTGAGATCCGGCCACTGCACTCCAGCCTGGGCGACATAGTTAGACTCCATCTTATTCATAAATAAATAAATAAATAAATAACACACACCAAATCGTTTAGGTCTGTTCCTTGGCCCTCCAATGTCTTAAAAACTATGACAACCAAGGTTTTTAAGCAAAGCTCCGATCCTGGCAAGGGCTCTCACAGGGCATTATTTCCCTGTGATATCCATAAAGGACCCTTATCTTACCTGCAGCAACGCAATGCCTATGAAAATACCAGCAACGATGGTTAAATTGTCCTGCAACCACTTCTCAAACTGGGGCACACAGCCTTTCGTGTAGATTACAATCTGCTGGTCAACTTCCTTCACAAGGGAAGAGGAGAGCACACTGTCACAGATAGAGCACCAGGCACAGGCCAAAGCTCCTCCAACACCCTTTGTGCTAAGCAACAAGATGAGATTCCACTTACTGGTTTTTGCCTGGCATCATAGCCACACTGAGTGTTGATGACATCTTCCTAGTGAAGAAAGGAAAGAGAAAAGTGAAATTTACTCATTAGACAGAAAGCCCACCTAGAAATGAGCAGAAGACTTCTGTTATGCATTAGTAATAAAATGTGTATCTGAGCACAAAGACTGCAGCACTGTGTTAAACACTTTATATACATGACCCCATGTCATTATTGTGACAATCTTCAGAAGTAGGTATTAAAATATGCCCCATTTTACAAATCAGGAAAACTAAGGCTTGGGGAATATCAGAAAAGACAGCAAGTCTATCACACAGGAGGCTCAAGTTTCAAAGTGGTGCCAACCTCAAGAAGCTTATGGGATTTAGGGAACTGGAGACACAGATAAAAAACGTAACTTAAAGGGCACCGTAAATCTTCATGTATGCTCTTTTGGATGGACTGCTACTTTTAATCTGTATACTTCTACATTACCTAAATGGTTTTTCAATGAGCTTTTAATAATTAAAAAAACAAAACAATGCCCTGATTACATAATCACATGGACAACTTCATGTCTCACAGAGTCTGATCAGAAACATGTTTCCACTTTTTTGGGTTAGTTCATTTTCCTCCTCTGCAGGGTGTGGGGCAGATTTTATTAGCTTAGAGCACAAGGAATGAACTAGCTCTACCCAGAGGATCTGTAGGTGAAAGGGGAAGCATTAATGCCTCTGAGAACACAGAATTCTCCCAAGGGGATGTTAACATGGGACAGGAATTGGCGACAGGAGGCACGCTGTGTGGCACCTGCTGGCCAGTGCAAGGCCACCGGGATGAGCCCCTCAAGCTCTGAGCGGGCACTCTGCCTCCATGTGGCTCTCCTCAGAAGGGAGAGGAGGTTTGAGCTGGCAGGAAAGGGCAGCTGGCGGGGCAGCACAGTCCTTAATGACTTTGTCTCCTCTTTCAGACCAAGAGAAACAGCCGAGGTGGTCCCGCGGGGGCAGCCTGCAGGAGGTTCTGCTTTTCCACTCCAAGACCACAGCTCCTTTTAAGAGCTCCACAGCCTCCATCATAAGGAGGAGCAACCCCACTGAGCTCATCAGCACCCACTTGCCTCTGCTTCTGGGGGGTAAGGGTGAGCCTTGGGGAGTACATTTGGAGACTACAGGGCCAGAGAACCGTTGAGGAGTCCCAGAAGGGCTCTGCAGTTAGGAGCACATAGAGATGCACGGAGTAACCGCTCATGCTTGTCATTCTAACACTAGATAGTTACTTTTTTTTTTTTTTAAAGAAATGTGGTCTCACTCTGTCACCAGGATGGAGTGCAGTGGCATGATCATGGCTCACTGCAGCCTCAGACTCCTGGGTTCAAGTGATCCTCTCGTTTCAGCCTCCAGAGTAGATGGGACCACAGGTGTGTGCCACTACATATGGCTAATTTTTTAATTTTTTTAGTAGAGATGGGGTCTCACTATGTTTCTCAGGCTGGTCTTTAACTCCTGGGCTCAAGGGATCCTCCCACCTCAGCCTCCCAAAGGGCTGGGATTCCAGGTGTGAACTACTACGCCTGGCTTAAGAATTGCATTTTAAGTCATTCTATATACCAGGCACGATTTGACCCAAAATATAATTAAACCTGTGGTGAAAGTGAGAGATTTATAGATTTTATATTTTATTCCTTTTTATAATAAAATGCAAACTGCATGACTGTAGTCATGATGGCATTCAGGAGTCCAGGCAGCTGTGGTCTTCCCACACAGCAGTCCAGCCCTATTTTGTCTCGAACTCTCCTCTTACTTCTAATAGTTTCCCTAGAACTAAGCCAAAAAGAAAAGGGTTACTAACCCCAAACCAATGCAGAGAGCTCTCATATGAGCCTGCCCCTCTCACAAAGAAAGGCTAACAGATGGTACAGGCAGGTTGCCTGGGTCTCATATTCCACTCCATTGCCTGCTAGCAGTGCAAGCTTGGGAAAGTCACTTACACCTCATGTGCCTTGATTTCTTCCCCCTGAAAAGGGAGGGTATTGGTGGTATCTGCCAGTAGGAATGTGCCCAACTTAAATGAGCCAACTCACATAAAGGCTTAGAATAGGAACCAGCACACACTGCTAAATTAATGCCAGCAATTATTACTCCTACTAGGAAGATTTGAGCACTATACCCCCTACAGGAGCTACAAATAGGAGTAACCAGGTAAGAAGAGGTTTCAACAAAAAAATCACTCTGCTCGTCCCATGCACACTCTCAGCATGATGTACAGAGTAGGCCAATAGTTCGCTGGCATTCACTTACTGCGGGATCTTTAGTGCAGCAGGAGAATGGAACGCCACATCGCTCTCGACTTGCATTGGAATCTGTGCAATTGAAGTAAATATTTAGGTTCCAATCATCAGCTCCAAAAGCCCCACAGCACTGCCACTAGAGCAAACAGGAAAGAATTAGAACATCCCAACTTGGAGGCAAGCAGGTGCCTACACTCACACCCGCTAAACGACACCCAGCTTCTGCCAGCTCTGACCTTCTTCTCTGTCCCAGACTTTATTTTTAAGCCAAATGGAACCTAAATGGCCCATACAAAAGCTTCCAAATTAATTAAGGGTGAAGGTTTGCAGGGATGCGTTGGCACATGATTTAGACAACTGATGAGACCCGTGGTGTTAGGTGGAAGAAGGGCAGAGCAGCTGTACAGCAGGGCTGAGTTAGAACAAGATCTGTTTGGCTTGGGCACGTCATTCTAGAAGGAGAAACAAGAACATTCTAGAAGGGTAAATAAGACACAAACAACAGTGGTAGTGACTGAAGGAGGCAACTGGGGTTATGGGTGGGCTACCTATAGGCTTACTTTTTCAGAGTTTTGATCTCCACATTCTAATAGTTTTTTAAAGATCTGTTTTGTTTTATGGAGGTATAACTGACATACAATAAATTGCACATTTTAAAGTATACAGTTTGATAAATTTTGACATCTGTATACGTCACAAAACCATCACCACAATCAATGGATATATAGTTAATATATCCATTACCACCAAAAATTTTAGAGGTTAGCTTTTCATCATATTTGTTTCTACTCTGAATTTTTTTAAAAACAAGAGCATGTGTTTTACATTTTCAACTTTAAAAAGTCAGTCTTCCAATTAAAATATCATAAAACAAGCAGTTAAATTCAGTGGTTCTTAAATGGGGCCTGAGTGGTAGGGTTCTACAAACTTGCAGGTCTTTATATACCTGCACTGAAAAGTCAGGTAGGCTGAGCTTGGACTTGGACAGCGGTGTCTGTGGCATTTATGTATAAGGCAGTACCAGAGGGCAAGCAGAAGTCCAGGGAATGGTAGCATACAGAAGCCCTTTCCTCACTTCCCTGGGATGCACTTTCTCTACTTCTCTAAGTTAAATAAATATCAACCCTCAACCATTTGAAGACCTTCTGGGCCAATAGCTACTTCTAAACATTACATTCCATGATGCAAAAAGAAAGTCACATGAAACTGTAGTATTTCCATATAAAGCACACAGCATTCCAAGATAACATGGTCCCTCCAGGGCTTGGGTTGTGCATTTCAAGGTGTGCCCACAAAGCTCCATCAATGTGTCATGCAATCCAGTCAGGAATAATGCCTGGAAAAGGATTATTAGGGAGCCCACACCCATTAAGACCTAATAAAACAGTGAAGTCAGCTGAGGACATGAATCAGGGCTTAATTTCCCACTTAAGGTACAGCTTACTCCAGGACGAAATGTTGCTGCCACTGAACAAAACCACATAACCCAGCTCAGTTCTGAGTGCCTAAGGAAGGGGTTGGCCTCCCTCATGACGCATGTCGACATGGCTGCTGCCTCCCTTCATCACAGGCAGAAAACTGTCCAACCCCAAGAAGGCTACCATTCACTGGGCTTCTGCTTGCCCTCTGGCCCTGCCACATACATAAATGCCACAGACACCACTGTCCAAGTCCAAGCTCAGCCTACCCGGCTTTTCAGTGCAGGTATATAAAGACCTGCAAGTTTGTAGAACCCTACCACCCTAAGCCTAATATAAAAACATGTATGTCTCATGAGTGTCATAATATCCCTGTGAGTCAGATAGTAGCTAGTATTATTTCCATTTTACTATTCGGGAAATAGGTCAAGGTCCTGTGAGCCCAGGGTCCCTTATCAGATTTTGGCACTAGACCTGTGTCTTTTGGTCCCTTGCATTCTGAGTGAAACAGGACATCTGCTGCTTTGCTGGCACTGAAGGAGCCATTTCACAGGCATGCTCAGAGACCAGAGGGAGTGGACTCCAATGTTCAGGGACCAGAGGGAGTGGCCGGGATTCCACCGCGCCGATTCTTCACTTGTTAGAAGCTACTAGGACTTAGGAGTTTCCGAGCTTTTGCTTTTAACTGCACGTGCAATAATAATATTTGGATAGGCACATTTTAGGAACTCTGTGGCAAATGATTCTGTTAAGTAGAATATTATGAGCTGTGAAATATCAAGGATTACCAAAAAAGGGGGCAAGGAATAAGAAAGAATCCATATTTAATAACCAACTAAAACTTTAAACCTGGAGCAAAACAATGTTCCTCAAATGCAAATAGGAAAGGACAGCCGTGATTAGAACTTTTTGCTCAAGCGTTTTCTTCTTTGTTCCTCTAACTTAACAGAAGTTGAAACAAGTGAAAATAGGACATTTCCATTTAGAATACAAATCCCGTAAGTCATAGAGCAAGTTGGAAAATAATAAACAAACAAACACCCATGCAGAATAGTCAGGTAGTTTCCAGCTGGCAGATGCAGAAACCAGGAGGGATATTCACTGGGGTCATCGTTCAGAGAACTTTCAACTGGAAAACAAACCACTTTAAACTTACATATTCCTGGGTGAAGTCTATGAGGTTTTGCAAATCAATGTCATCCCGATATGCTCTGATGTTGTTGTTTATAAAGAAATACAGCTGGTCTTTGATCCAGTCTTTGAAAACAAATGCTAGTACTCCGGCAGTGAGCTCCAGGAAGAAAATAATTCCCAGGAACACAGAAAACTAAGACGAAAGACACACAGAGAACAGTTATAAGGCTATTTTGATCATATATAGCTAAATGGTTACTCTCTAAACAGGTTTGTATTTACATTGGATTGTTATACATCTCCAAAGTAGATAATCTTCAGTTTCTGCTGATTCATTAATAGAATATTACACTCCAAGAAAGGACTTTTAAAAATCATTTCATAATCACATTTTAGGGTCTCTAGTGTTCCATTTGGTAATTAACCAACAAAGCCCATAAGCAAACATGGATAAGAATTTCTCATTAGACCCACATTAAGGCCTAATGAATTTCTCATGATTAATGTACTGCCAGATGCTTGAACAATGATCTGACATCATCTCTAGTAAGCTTCTGTAACTTGAAAGATAGATTATTCCAATATTTTAAGATCGCCTGTCATTTGTTACTGTGGCCTTGATTCTCTATGCAATATATTCCTTTTATGGATTCAGACACCATTTTAATTCTCTTTTGCACCTACTATACAGGGTAAAGTAACAGATGTGTTCATCTTAGATGAAGGGGTCAAAGAGGAAGTAGTGGGATGGGCAGTGACTGTGAAATGAAAATTATTTCCCATCATAAAAACAAAATGAAACCCCTGAGTTGAAGGCTTTCCTGGGAATGCTAGCTGTGCTTGCCTTCCTCTAGGAAGCATGGGCCCCAGCAAGCTTTTAAGTGACATCAAAATGCAGCCAAGGGGAGACTTCTGCTTAATGTAGACAACAACAGGTCTAAAAGAAGGGCTCAAGACCATGAGGCAATGTGGTAACTGCCCGTAACTCTGGAGAAATTTCCCTTCCATCTAGAAGACTCAGAAGAGTCTCAGCTTAGTCATATCGACTTACTGCTCACGCCCACTGTTTTTTCCACCTCCTACCATCCTGTATTCTTAACCTTTTCAAAATTTGTTGTTAAAATAGATTATGAGAAATGAGCTGTGAAGGGTACACTGAGCAGAGAAGATACAATGAACAGAGGGTACACTGTGGGTAAACTTCTGGTGACAACAGCAGAGAGGGTGACATGGTGCCACAACTGCTGGGCAGAGGTCCTCAAGGCCACATGCAGAACAGTGAGCAGCTGAGGAGGCAGGGGGTGCTCAGGTGGTCTGCGGCTCTATCTTCAGCAAGCTGACAAGGAGCTGCTGGCCAAGAGAAAAACGTATTGGGGAGTGGTGCAAAGGAAACAACAGTTACTCATTAAAAGAACAAAAGACAAAAAGCATTTATTCATTCAGCAAACATCTACTGAATGACCCACAATGGGTCAGGCCCTGAGGGAGGTGGGCTTTGCAGAAGCAAGGATGAATAAGACCATACCCCTTGCCTTCAAAGATGTCCCAGTCTTACATGATTAGGAAGGCTAGGGCAGGGAGTGGGGATCTGCAGGCATTAGATGTCTGCAGATCTCACAGTGTTTGTCTAGGGTGCCGAGTACTGCTCTGTGAGGGCAAGGGAGGAGGGGTGGAAGGTGGAAGTAAGCGCTTGGCAAAGTTTTTGGACTCCCAGGTTTAGGCCCCAATTCTAGACCCTCCAGCTCAGCCCTTCAGGTTTCCCGAGAGTTCCTGGTTACATATCCTTCATGAACTCACCAGAAATGGAATTTAAACAGTTCTTAATTATCATCGGTGATGCCAAAAATTTCAATTTAAACTTTCCCCAATCTAGAAAAATGACCAGAAAAAATATCACACCACTTCTGCTCAATGCCTACCCTACAGTGTAAATAACTCCTTGCCCTGTATTAGGTACCACCTTAAGCATGTAAATATGAATTATGAATTATCACAGTACAGAAATGACAAAATTATAGCTATCATGCATGAGCACACGCAGGAAACACCAAGTCAGGGAAAGATTTTAATTTGCTTTTTGTTCTCACCTCCATAAAGGTTAATTGCATTTTACAGTTCCCCTGGTAAATTTTCTCTTCATGTTACATAATATACATACCAAAAGTTGAGTCCAAATTCAATTCATATAAAATATTTGGCAGATACCTACACGCCCCAGGCCCTGCTGAGCTAATTTCCTCTATTTCCAAAGGTGCAGAGACTGACTCACAGGCTTCATCCTAGAGCCTCGGTCAGCTAAGAAGGTCTGTTTCCATTTTGCAGTACCTTAGTTCCTGGATTTTCCCTCAGCAGTTCTCCTAGGGACATCAGATCTTTGGAGCTATTGGGAGTCCTGTGGACGTTTACTTACTACTTATCTCATACCTCCTGTTTGAAGATTATTCCAGGCCAGTTTTTATTGTTTGTACTAAATGGAGAGAGGCCATTTAAGATATTTTTCAAGTCTTAAAAGCCAAGAAACAATACAATTCTCTTCATTTCCAACATGAGACTTTATAAATTAAGGTGCTGATTTAGAGAAATGTGTAGTTTTCTGCCTATTCAGTCAACACTAGACATTTCAATTATAAGAAATGATAAACTATATTAAAGGGGTTACCACTATAAATGAAACTACATTAAAGTAAATCACAATTAACGGGACTGAGCAGGTGCAGTGGCTCATGCCTGTAATCCCAGCACTCTGGGAAGCTGAGCCAGGTGGATCACTTGAGGTCTGGAGTTCAAGACCAGCCTGGCCAACATGGTGAAACCCCATCTCTACTAAAAATAAAAAAATTATCCAGGGATGGTGGTAGGCTCCTGTAATCCCAGCTACTCGGGAGGCTGAGGCAGGAGAATCACTTGAATCCAGGAGGCAGAGGTTGTGGTGAGCCAAGATCACGCCACTGTACTCCAGCCTGGCAGCAAGAGTGAAACTCCATCTCAAAAAAAAAAAAAAAAAAAAAGGATCCCACATTTTGGGGGATGGAGGCTGAAACCGATAAAATAGTGGCAACAGATGAGTATGACCAGGACCCAATCAGGCTACAGGAAAGGTGGCGAGGTAAGTTGGCCAGGTGAGCTGAGCACGGGAGCACTGAGATGCCTCATGCCAAGAAGACTGGCAGGTTGGCAGGTAGCGATTGGGACAGAGCTCTCCTGGGGGCTCCCCAGGTTTCTGACTAGGTGAAGAATGAAGCATTTGGTTATGTGTGTATATGTGTGTGAGAGAGAGAAAGAGACAGCGAGAGAGAGTGTGTGTGTGTGTGTGTGTGTGTAGCAAAGGAGGGATCTGGCAGATAAGGCAGATGGAGTCTTAGGAAACTAGCTACAGCCACTGTGGTCCAGTGTATCCACAAGAGAGAACCAGCTGCTTGTGAATGTATCTGTAAGACCAGGTACCCCTTGGTTTTCCTTGTTAGAATGAGTCATGCTAATTTTCAGGCTAAATAGCCTCCAAAAGCTTCTCCGAGCCAGAGCTGCTCAGAAATGGGCTGCCCTGGGTGGGGCACAGCGTGTACCCTCTTCTCAGGGATGTTTAAGAAAAGATGCTGGAGGATGATGTGGCAGAAATGCTGGGGAAGACAATCACACATTACATGACTATTGGACTACTTCTCGGATTTTTTTTTTTTTTAATGAAAATGTCCCTGGATGATGATGTGTCAATAAAAGTTGGGAATAATTCTGGTAACAGGAAATATTACACTGCAACCGTTCTCCAGAAATCTCTACCATCCTTCCTCAGCAAATGAAGGTGGGTGCTTTGGATCCTTTCTCTGTCCTTAGAAAGGGGAATGGATGCTTCGTATAGAGGGCTATGATTCAGACGCCCACCAGAGTGCCAGACTCCACACTGACAGGCACATTTGGCTACATTCAACAACCCTATTTAAGATACATAAATGGCACATGCCATTTTTTTCTCCTTTGAAAGAAGTCTCCAACACAAAGGCTTTCACTTTTCATTCTCTATTTTAACTTTAAATACCAATGAACCCCCTGGTGAAAACTCTCCTCTACAAACATTCACTCAGACAGTGATCACACCAACCCCACCACATCTAAAAATTACAAAGGAGAACTTTGTACCAGCTAAGGACAAAGGAGCTTTACCTTTTAGTGTTTCGCCATATTTAGCAGAACCTACTGCTTAACAGATTTAATCTGGACAGGCCACAGTCACTGTGCTTTTGCCTGGTTTCTCCAAACCAATGGCCTGCACAGCTCCCCACTTACTATGTGCATTAAAACGGTGGGGAGGAATCAATTAGAAGAAAAATACATATACCTACCTTAGTCCTGAAGATATCTTAGGGAATGGAATCTAAGTCTGTGATATATATGCACAAAATCTCCATGGATGGCACGGTGCAGTCGTGGGGGTGGTGGTGTACTTATTAAGGAGGCACAACTGGGAATCAGGGCTAGAGAGCTCTCTCAAAAGAAAATAATGACCTGGGCCCTACTTTTGCCAGTGCCTTTGGTACAGCTCACTGTCTTGGCTGTAGATAGGGTGACCCCCTGATGGAAGGTAACGTTTTGGCTCTCAATCTGAGAGTAGACAGTGGGATACTTACAAACTTGAGAAGGAAAGTGTTTTCCCGTAGCGCTCCAATGCACCCTGCAAATCCCAAAATGAACATCACTCCTCCCACCACAAGGAAGAGCCAAACTGGGTCAAAGCCGCCGAGATCGGTGATGGAAGAGATGTTGGACAGAACTCCCTGGGAGCAGAAAAGAACACACAACAAGGCACCAGGATGTGGGGTCAGTTTTCCAACATGTAAAGACTATTGCATTTGTCCTTTCCCCTCCCAAAGAAAACCTTCAGAGGGCATCTGATTATCAGGTATGTGATGAATACTCAAGAGAGGAAAGAAAGAGAAAAAGATAAAGAGAAAGAAAGAGAGAGAAAGAAAGGGAGAGAAAGGGAGAAAAAGAAAGATAGAGAAAAGAGAGAAACAAAGAAAAGGAAGGAAAGAAGGAAAGGAGGAGGGAAGGAAGGGAGGAAGGCAGGAAGGGGTGGAGGGAGGGAAGGAGGGAGGGAAACTGCTTTCTTTCCAATGTCTAAATGTGTTCATACTTTTGGGAAAACTATATGTAGAAAAAAAATTGCCAAGAAACTGTCCTCAGACCCTGTAAGGAGAAGATGTGGTGCTACCTTTGGTTTCAATGTCTGCAAATATAAGTGGTCTTCAGTAAAAACAAACAAACAAAAAAAGACAGATGCATAAAAAACACACATACCCCATGACCCCCCAGAAAGCGGGGAGGTCATCTTTAAGACCTAGGACACGCAGAAGTTAGACAAATGCCTACTGCAAAGCCCTTGGCATTTCTCTGGAAATAGGGTCAAGCTAGAAGCTGAAAACTAACACAGCAGCCGGTCCCAATTACAAACACCCACAAATTTTTTTTTTTTTTCAAGAAAAAATTGTACCTCAGGATTTACTCTTGAGCTTCATGGGAGACCTTTATTAGCCTGAGATCCCAAAAGCCTTGTGTGGTTTGCTCTGGTGGCTGTTCTGAAGCTTGCTATTTGGGGTATTTCTTACCACCTTCCTTTGAGTTGAAATTTAAAAGATTTACAAATCAAAGTTTACTTCCTCACTTTCAACTCTTATTCTTCTGCCAGAAGAACACCAAACAGACCCCGAGTAATTTCACTTTTCCACAATGACATTTCTTTACTGAAATCCCCTCTTCCCTTATGTGTGATACTACATCAAATACCACCTAGAACCTATGTTACAAGATTATTTTGAACCTGTGGATGTGCATGGTCCTTAAACAGTCAATATCACCAATATTTTAATTTTATTGAAGTTGTTTGGTACTCTCATATCAAAATACCTCCAGAGCATCACAGTATAGTTTGCTATAAAGCCTTAATAATTAAAAAAATTATTTTCAAAGCACTCCCAATAACCTGTAAGAACAGGAAGCAATCATCTGATTTTATACTTGAGGAAAATGGAACTCAGAGCAGTTTGGTGACTGGCTGAAGGTGACAGACGCTATTGCTTCTTTGAAACCAGTATACAATATCTATTTCAGTACCAAGCAAGGGCCACACACTTGCTTCCCAGTACATCCCAGTCAGCACTAATCAACATCTGAACTTAGGAGTTTTAAGTTTTAATCCATTTAAAGGTTGCAGGTAGGAACATTTGGAGAAGCATATTTCATTTGTTCTATTTTTCTGCCTGTTTCTTCCTTTAGCGGGGTGTCAACTTACGAACAATAATAGGATATTAAGAACAGAATGCATATGGGGAATAAAGAACTCTTAAAATGTAAAACTTAAACCTAATTTTAAAAAGTCTAAGGTTTAATGTCACAGACAAATGGCTGAAAGGCTATTAAAGCAGTTGGGATTGAGGGTATATTCATTAACTTCTGAGGTGACATCAAAGAAGGCAACCACACCCTTCACGAGGCTGCACAGACCGAAGGTTTGATCCAGTTTTGTTTCTTGGGTTTCCAAGCAGCAAACTATGAATACTTACTCCAGGGGGAAAAGGTTGAAGGAAAACACAGAAATACTCAAACCAATTCTACACCTATACACCTGATGCTGAGAAAAAACTTGCCAGAGAAGTCAGACAAAACCCAAGCAACAGGCTGGGTGGAGTGGCTCACACCTGTAATCCCAACACTTTGGGAGGCTGAAGCGGGAGGATCACTTGAGGCCAGGAGTTTGAGACCAGCCTGGGCAGTAGAGTGAGACCCTTTCTCTATAAAAGTAAACTTAAAATAAAAAATCCAAGCAACAGTGGTAAAGGCCCAGGATTGTTAGGATACCAGCCTCTCCCCCAAGAATGCCTTTAACCACAGATGCTAGTACCTGAAGTTTTCATGTTATGGACCTTCTCAGTCACGGGAAGAGAGAGAAGACTTTGGGGATACATGAAAACATTCTTAAAAGATTTTAATTATGGGAGAATAAGACACAGTTAACTTGGCACCAGAAAGAAAAGGTGACAGTAGCAGAATTGACAGAAATGTCAGTTCCATCATAAAGAGGCATTTCTAATACTGAGAGACAGGACTAGCTGGATTTCCTAAGCCAACTAAGAATTCCTAAACCGAGCTGGGAAAGGTGACCACACCCACCTTTAAAAAGGGGCTTGTAACTCAGCTCACACCCAACCAATCAGGTAGTAAAGAGGGCTCACTAAAATACAAATCAGGCTAAAGCAGGAGGTAAACAAATAGTGAAATCGTATATCGCCTGAGAGCACAGCGGGAGGGACAGTGATCGGGATATAAACTCAGGCATTCGAGCTGGGAGTGGGCAACCCCCTTTCAGTCCCCTCCCATTGTATGGGAGCTCTGTTTTCACTCTATTAAATCTTGCAACTGCACACTCTGGTCCGTGTTTGTTCTGGTTTGAACTGAGCTTTCGCTCGCCCTCCACCACTGCTGATTGCTGTCATTGTAGACGCCACAGCTGACTTCCACCCCTCTGGATCCGGCAGGGTGTCCACTGTGCTCCTGATCCAGCAAGGCGCCCACTGCCGCTCCCAATCGGGCTAGAGGATCGCCATTGTTCCTGCATGGCCTAAGCGCCCGGGGTTCATCCCAAGCGAGCTGAATAGAGCTATAACACGCGCCACATGGCCCAAGATTCTATTCCTTGGAATCCCTGAGGCCAAGAACCCCAGGTCAGAGAACAAGAGGTTTGCCACAATCTTGGAAGCGGCCGCCACCATCTTGGGAGCTCTAAGAACAAGGACCCCCTTAACAATATCACCAAGTCTGTTCAATGAACCAAAGAAGGCTGCCCTGAGAAATACAGGATTCCCCAACAGGGGAGCAGATGCTGTGAACCTTTGTCAACAGCATTCTAGGAAAGATTTCCAAAGTGGATGGGAAATTCGGCTTTAATGACCTTTAAGATTCCTTTCAACTTTAAGAGTGTTCTATGATTTCATCCATTTTTAATGGTTTTAGTTGCAGCTCCCAAGTCTGAACAAAGATCAGATTGCTCCCAAACCCTCGCCCATGATCCATGGTTGTACACGAAGAGCTCCGTGGGTAACAAAGACAATGATCTGCGCAACTCAGCAAAGCAAGCAGCAAGCTAGCAAACATACCTATGCCCGAATATCAAAATAATCCCTCCCCCAAAGACAAAGAAGTATGATCCCAACTGTCAGGAGATTCCTAGATCATTTGCACTCTCTGGGTTTAATTTGGAGGATGAAAATTGCCTACTCAGACAAACTCATTTTAATACCTACTCTCCCCAGCCTGCAGAGGCAGTTTTAATTAAAAGGCCTTCAACTGTTTCCACGGAAACAACAATCATTTGGGAGCTGGGCTGGACTGCAGGTTCGACTTATTTAATCCTAAATTCTGGTAAACATAGAGCTGCAAACAGATACTACAGAGTGGGAAGGGGAACTAATCTCCCACAAAGCATAGGAAACACTACCAAGAACTGTATTTTTAATGAATCCAGAATAGACCCATGTAGTTATCAGCTGAAAACTAACTCAAATCTTTTTTTTTCCTGGGTGGAAAGAATATATCCTTTATCTATCTATTTAAATTATTTTAAATTTTTAAAAAACTGAAATGGACATAAAATTGTATGTATTGGCCGGGCGCGGTGGCTCACACCTGTAATCCCAGCACTTTGGGAGGCCGAGGCGGGCGGATCGCGAGGTCAGGAGATCGAGACCATCCTGGCTAACACGGTGAAACCCCGTCTCTGTTGACAATGCAAAAAATTAGCAGGGCGTGGCGGCATGCGCCTGTAGTCCCAGCTACCCTGGAGGCTGAGGCAGGAGAATGGCGTGAACCCGGAGGCAGAGCTTGCAGTGAGCCGAGATCGCACCACTGCTCTCCAGCCTGGGCGACAGAGCAAGACTCCATCTCAAAAGAAGAAAAAGAAAATTGTATGTATTGTACATGTCCATGTTTTGAGGTGTGTGTATATATAAATACTGGAATGACTAAATCTGGCTAGTTAGCACGTGCATTACCTCACATAGTTATCATTTTTGTGGTGAGAACACTTTACATCCACTCAGCATTTTTCAAGAATATATTATTAACCATCATCACTACCTCAAATCTTGAAACACAAGAAGTGAATGTGGAAGTCAATGCCCAACAGCCAGTATTTTTCCCCTTGGGATTAGGCTTACTTACCTAGCAGGAGAGAAAAACAGACTTATTCTTTCATCTCTGCACAATTTCCCAACATTCGCTGAAGAGCAGCAGTTTTTATTGCTTTTGACTACATGGAGGGATTGGGAGGCCAAGGTGGGCTGATCATCAGGTCAAGAGATCGAGACCATCCTGGCCAACACAGTGAAACCCCGTCTCAACTAAAAATACAAAAATGATCTGGGTGTGGTGGTGCGTGCCTGTAATCCCAGCTACTCGGGAGGCTGAGGCAGGAGAATCGCTTGAACCCAGGAGGCAGAGGTCGCAGTGAGCTGAGACTGAGCCACTGCACTCCAGCCTAGCGACAGAGCAAGACTCTGTCAAAAAAAAAACAACAAAACAAAACAAAACAAAAAAGCTGAACATAATCCTGACAACAGTGATTTGGATTACAAAAACGATGGGGAGTTGACTGTTCAGTCTTCTGTTGTCCTAAAGATGGGGTCTCTCTCTGGACTTTTTCATTTCATTAAGCTCAATTTGACAGAAGAGTAAGAAGTGCTAGTATATGCCTGCTGAAGAGTAATTATAATTAAACCTTGTTGTTGACAAGAAGCTGTAAGAAAAAAAAAATCTAAGATTACAATTAAGTCTGCCAAGTAATTTAAAACAGGCACTCAGATTCACGGTAAATCCTTGGGAATGTGCAAGAACATCACCAGCAGACACCTGGTCTTCTGGGAACCTAAGGCCCCCCGCTTCTTCTTCTGGGAATAGTACCCCCTCCTCCTTGTAAGGATGCCTTCGCCCCTCCTTTCTCTCCATGACTCTTCAGAGCTGCCAGGATCTCATACGATCCCACTGGCCTGGTGAGGCCTGAGAAGCCTGGATTCCCTTCCTCAAGTGCCAGGATTTAGAACAGGCACTTTTCTCTAGTGGTTGAGACTCTAAAATGCCAAACTCCAGAGACTTGTGAAGCACGTCATATTTCTTACCACGTGAAGAAAGTCAGATTGCAGTGAGAAGTAGAAAACCAGTGCTCAGGAAGAAACAAAGAACAAGAGTAGGGAGGGAAAATCCAGATGGCATTATAAATTCCCAGACCAGTGGTTCCTGAGGCCTGCCCTAGAGCTCTATGTGTCACTCCAGGAGCCTTAGATACACTCCCTTGATGGCTTACACTCATTCTCTTTGGGTCTTCATTTGCATCTAAGAAGTCCTGCACAACACAAAAGCTTTGAATAAACTATGCTTCAGTCCTCCATGCATGTAAACACATACACACAGGCATGTAAACATGTACATACAGACACACACATAGACACACAGAAACACACACACGTGGCCAAAGCTGGGAAAAAATGTGGGTACAGGGAGCAAAGGGATACACCAGGTTTTAAATGGTCATTTTCCCCAGCTGGCTGATATTTCAAGTCAACGTAGTAATTAAGCCAGTGTAAACAGTCTTCATTCATGTTAACTCACTATGAATTCAGTGTCATCAATGAAATGAGCAGTTCTGGGGAACCTTCATGGAACTTTTAGGTGCTTTGTCTATGTTACTGACAAATAATGCATAACATGGTTTAACTTCCAATTCTTCATGTAAACTTGAATGTTCAGCCCTTGAGTTTAAATACCAACTTTCAAAACCTCAAACACAGAAAAAAATCAATACATTGGGAGGCCGAGGTAGTGGGATTGCCTGAAGCCAGAAGTTCAAGACCAGCCTGGGCAATAAAACAAGACCCCATCTCTAGAAAAAACTTAAAAATAAGTCAGGTGCACTGGTGTGTGCCTGTAGTCCTAGGTACTTGGGAGGCTGAGGCAGAAAGATCACTTAGGCCCAGGAGCTGGAGACTGCAGTGAGCTATGATCATCACATCATTGTACTCCAGCCTGGGCAAAAGAGTGAAATCGCATCTCAAAAAGTAATAAAACATAAATAAGCAAATAAATACAAAATGTTATTCGACTACTCCCTTCTGTACCTGTTTATGCCACAAGGGCACACACAGAGCTTGGCATCTATATTCCATAGGAAGTTCTCATCCTTCTCCTACCTGAATCCTAAAAGCAGAGCAAGCCCTGGGGGCTAAAGATGTCAAGGGTACTAGATTTTGCACATAACATCAGAAAATATCCCATGAAGCTGAATCTAACTGGAACGAGGATAAATGAGCAAGAAGCAGAGTAATGGGCCACACATAGTTATTTCCATCTGTTTTATTTGACATACGAAAGTGAGATTCTGAACAGTAGTAGCAGAAAGAGAAAGATTCAGAAAGAGAGAGAGCCAGAGACCAAGACTGCAGGTGATGAGAAAAATATATTCAAGATGATCGATTCAGAATGCTGTGTGGGAAGAATTCCTATACATATATCTTATTAATACATTAAGATTTTATTAGTAAGAACTGATATAAATGAATGTATTCATAAGAATTCTTCATATGCAGACTATATGCTATGTCAGTATTCTTCTTAGCATCCTTAATCTTCTCTTCTCCTGCCTCTAAAGTCTACAGCTGTTGTTGCAGCAGGCAGCAGAGGCAAAAAACAAATTGACCATAACATAAAATGCTGCTATAAAGACAAAATGAATAGCAGTCAATTTAAAAAGTTGAAAGAAAAAATATATTCAACAAATTGTCCATTCTGCAAATTAGCTTTTGGACAACTAGCTCTGGCTTATCCATTTGAGGCCTTTAAGAGATGATTCTGCAGTAGAAGATTTCCATTATCCACTAGGAACCAGACAGCATCTCTCCTAACTTAGCAAAAAGACCAATATATGTCTAGGAAGAAATAAGACACATTACTGGTCCATGTCTGAGGCAATAGCATTATAACAGAAGTTTAGAGAGCCAACAAGCAACAATGTATCCATTTGCACCCATCATGGTACAAGGGAGACTGTGATATTCCAGCCACTTAAGGCTAGCCTGCTCTAGAGTGGCGCAGAGAGAGCATTCCAGAGTCAACCTCCTCCTGAACTGTACTTAAGCCAATGTGGCTCACCTCCAGTATCCCCTGGGATCCAAGTAAATCCAAAACTCAGTGGGGTAGCCTGGACGATGAGGGAGACAGACAGACAGACAGACAGACACTATAATACAGACTAGCTTGTCTTGAAACCCAATCCTAAGCCCAATTGAGGCTTAGGAGATGAAGTAACCTGCCTAAGATCACACTTACTACCTGTGTCATCTTAGGCAGATTACCTCATCTGCCTAAGCCTCAATTTCTATATCTGTGAAATGGTACTCTACATTCTAAGGTTATAATGAAGATGATAGAGACAATCCAAGTAAACCCAAACACAATGTGAAGTGCTTTGAACATAGTAAGAATTCAGTAAAAGTGTATTGCCATCATCGGTTATCACTATTATATTAATAATATAATTATTAGAACAAAAGGAAGACACCAGGCACTGTAGAAGCACCCAGGAGTGTCTAACCCAACTGCTCTGGAGAAGAAACTGTTTTGCTCTGGCTCCTTGCCCTGCCTGACCCCCTCTAAGGAAAGCCATGGCCACACCTGATGATCATGCCTAACAGAGGTGACCATCACTGACTTGTTAATAAGATCTTTTTGGGGGGAGAATTGGAAATAATCTAAGACATGGAGAGAAAAGGCAGAAGGGGGAGGCCATGAAGAAGCTGAAGCCACGAGTAGGCAGAAGTCATGAGTGGTGGAAGCTTAGGTACTGAGAAGTGGTGCAGCAGAGAAGAGAGCAGGGAGGAGTCAGTGACTGCGGTAAGACAGCAGTGGTGTTGCCAATTAGCAGTTGTGTTGCCACGATGGTGGCACATGGAACCAGGAGAAAGGATACCTCTGTGGCTGAGGTGCTGATTGGCACACTGCTTGTCAGTCACCACTCCGGAGTGAACTTCCAGTGGCTAAACTATGTTCTATCCCCTTTAGATCTGGCTGTTCAGTGGTTTGATGAACATAGTATGTCTCAGTAAGAATGTGAAAAACCAGCCACCTGGCCAGGCGCAGTGGCTCATGCCTGTAATCCCAGCACTTTGGGAGGCTGAGGCAGGTGGATCACAAGGTCAGGAGATCGAGACCATCCAGGCTAACATGGTGAAACCCCGTCTCTACTAAAAATACAAAAAAATTAGCCAGGCGTGGTGGTGGGTGCCTGTAGTCTCAGCTACTCGGGAAGCTGAGACAGGAGAATGGTGTGAACCCAGGAGGCAGAGCTTGCAGTGAGCCATGCTGCTGCACTCCAGCCTGGGTGACAGAGATAGACTTCATCTCAAAAAAAAAAAGACAAACCAGCCAAGCTTCCCTCTCCTCATTACTGCCTTATTCATTCAGCTGTCTCTGGAATTTAAGCAGCTTCTTCCCCATGTTTCTGCAATTAAAGGAATATGTTCTGAGCAACTATTTCTTCTTGAAAGAGGTTTCTATGCACACGCAGAAATGAAAAGGCAAACAAAACTCCAGAAGGGTTCCACACCAATAAACTTCAGGAGTGTCTGTGGTTTTTTTTCATCACCAGCACAGAGGAGCCTCTGTGTGCCACCTGGCAAGCTTCTTCTCTCAACCCACACAGAAAAGAAATACGAAAATAGCATTAATAAACCCCAAGGTCTGGGACTCTTCTGCTTTTGCATATACAAGCACATTCCTTCCAACTGCTGGATAAGAAAGAGAGAGAGAGACAGGCCTATGAAATGTGTACCCAAGCTAGGCCAGATGGACCCCTTTGAGATTTATGAGACTGGCTCTTGATTCACCCACCCCTCCATAAACCAGATCCTCCTGACAACAGTTTTCCTAGAGTAGGAGATAGAGAAGCATTTCCCTAGTGAGAAAGGGTAACAAGGAATGACATTTCAAAGGAAATACAGCTACTCAGAGAGGGGTGGTCCTGGAGAGTTGGAAATGTAGTTCTAAACAGTATACACAGGAAGACCAAACAGAGACCACAGGGCCACAGAGGAACCTGTCCCTATAAAAACTTGTCAAAGATGCTCCGCCACTCTGTAAAACTCCAAACATCCGTCTACCTAAGGAACTGCTGCAGAGGCCAGAGCGACGACTAGGAATGAGAAGAAAGCTTGTCAGGCCTGAACAGTCCAGGGAGATGTAAGGGAGCAAGAGCAGCTTAGTTCATGCCTGACAAAGAGACACAAGGATAAAAGCAGTTTCAAAGATGCATGGCTCCTTCCCATTTTTTCTTGTCAAAAAAGGTCATCAGTGAAACTCAAGTAATGCTTTTTTTGCAGATTAAAAAGTGGCCATGACCTGCCTTTGAGGAGAGGAGGAGGAGGAGGGGCAGTCATCTTTCAGGTCTCCATAAAATCCTGCAATCAAGTAGCTGTTGGGGAGGCCAGCGGTACCAAGTTCCAACAGCTGGCACTGCTCACAGGCAGGGAAACCACCATCCCTACCCACTCTGGTGGGAGCGACTGCCCCATCAACATAGAAACAGCCACATGCAAAAGGGCAGCCTTTCAGAAATCACCCCTGCTCTCAGCCATTCCAGATAGTTTCATTTACATTCAGAAGATGGGAAACATACCTAGAAACATTCCTGCCTAGGTGTAAAGTTTAAGCTGAAAGATTTAATAGAGGCTCTGGTATGGAATGAACATTCATGTGTCCCCCAAATTCACATTCTTATACCCTAAGCCCCAGTATGGTAGTATTTTGAGGTGGGGCCTTTGGGAGGTAATTAGGTTTGGAAGATGTCATGAGGGTGGGACCCCCATGATGAGATTCATGTCTTTATAAGAAAAGGAAGAGGCCAGGTGCAGTGGCTCACGCCTGTAATCCCAGCACTTTGGGAGGCCGAGGCGGGCAGATTATGAGGTCAGGAGTTTGAGACCAGCCTGGCCAACACAGTGAAACCCCGCCTCTACTAAAAATACCAAAATTAGCCAGGCATGTGCCTTGTAGTCCCAGCTACTTGGAAGGCTGAGCAGGATAACTGCTTGAACTCAGGAGGCGGAGGTTGCAGTGAGCCAAGATCGCGCCACTGCACTCCAGCTTGGGCGACAGAGAGAGACTCTGTCAAAGAAAAGAAAAGAAAAGAAAAGAAAGAGACCAGGGCCCTCCCTCTCTCACTCTACCATGCCACTACACAGCAAAAAGGTGGCTGCAAACCGAGGGCCCTCGCTAGGAACTGAATCTGTCACCACCTTGATCTTGGACTTCCCAGCCTGGCGAACTGTAAGGAAGAAATATTTGTGATTTAGGCCACCCAGTCTATAGTATTTTGTTACAGCAGCCTGAGCTAAAACAGCGTCTGATCATGATGCCCCAAAACTCAAGTGAAAAAACGTGAAGTCTGGACTAGCGGCAGGTGATCCTCTATTCTAGGACCTCAAAGATATGTGACTCGTTCATTTATTGAGCAAATACTTTCATGAGGATCGCCTGTGAGTTGCCAGGTATTATGTTAGTCAAGGGTATTTCTAGCAAAACATACAGCGATACCCTCAGGAGCTGAGTCTAGAGGGGAGATGGTTAAGAACAGAGTGCACAGAGCAGAGGCACAAGCAGTGGGTGTTATGGGGGTGCATGGGGAGGGGCAGAAGGTCCTATCAGCAAGACTGGAGACAAAGTGACAGGATCTGGCCCAGTGGAACCTCTACATGACAAGGGGTGAGAGGAGATGAAGAGGCTGATTGGGCGAGGCTGGGTTTGCATCTGAAGGTGTTTGGAGCAGAGGAAGCTCCAGGCCATTTCTGAACTTAGAAGCCCGCTCAGGTGGCAGTCAGGTGCTATGGAAGCAGCTGGCAGTCTCTGGGGTGATCCAGGTGAGATCTGCTGAAGGCCCGAACAAAAGTGGCACCAAAAGAACTATACTGCTCAGCAGTGACTCCAGTCAGGCACCGGGCTACCTGGACTATTTCACCCTCACCAGAAACCAGCCAGGCAGGCACTCTTACCCATGTTAGGAGACAGACACGGAGAGGAACTAACACGCCCAGGCAGCCCAGGTCAGGAAGTGACAGAGCAGGGATCTGAGCCTTGGCCACCTGACCCCAGAGCAGGGTTCACACCACTCCCTGTGATCTACTGCTGGAAGATGGGGTAGCAGCGGGCAGGAGGATTCTTATTTCCAACGTAACATCATACATGTGTTTCCAAAATTTTAAGAAAAATACACAATATGATGTTATAACATTCTTGCCTCCAATTTCACTGATCGCTATCTGAAAACCAAAGTGAGTAGGAGACAAGACCTCCCCTCCACACCCCACCTCCACCACTGCCGGCAAAGGACGTCTTTCTTTTGTGTGCCTCGGTGAAATATGGCAGGGACAAAGGGGTCAGAGGAGGACTGAGAGGGGAAGCAAGGTTTCTCTGGAGAAAGTAGTTGCTGTGCTGTGACACCACTGCCCAGGGCCTGGGGGTGGGGTGTGGACAGCCTCTTTCTCACCCTAAACCTCAGGAGGAGTTCCAAGGGCACCTCCAGGGAGCTCTAAAGTAGTTCTCTGCACTTTACCCACACAGCCATTAGGGCCCGACTCTGCCTAGGAAGGGCCTGTGGGCTGCCTCCTGCCCTGGCAACCTAGAGAGAGCAAAGGGCCAGCCGGCTGCTCTGGTATCAGAGGCAGGCGAGGACAGGCATGGGCTGTTCTGGGGGGACTGACCTCGCTCCCAGATGAGTCTGTCCCAGAGAAAACACGGGGGCAGCACGGAAGAGGTGGCCTGAGGTCATCCTGGACGCTATCAGATAGGGCTGCCCGCAGGCGTGCGAAGAAGTGACCTCAGAGGGCAGAGCTCAGAGGTGCACTGGCTGAGAGGAAGGTGGCCAGGTACGACCAGGGCTGCCAGGCGGTCACCTAGAATTGAGACAGCCACCAAGCTCAAGGAAACCACTAGGCACAGGGACTCAGCAGGGGAGCTTCACAAAGACCAGAACATCCTCCTCTTTAACTTCCGTCAGGCCCAGAGAGCACAGCCCACCCCAGCTTCTGCCTGGGCAGGCGGTGGGCAGAGGCATCTGGGGAGGGCCAGGGGCCAGTAGGAAGATACAGAGGGCAAGGGCCCATGTTCCCTCCCCTCCTCAGGGGCCAAGGCAGATGGGTTCGGCAGGGAGAACATTTTAATGCAAAGTTAGGTTTGGAGTTTTATTATCCAGCCCTGTCTAATCACTGGGCCTGGATCTGTGCCTCACAGTGACAGGAGGACTGTGATATCTGAGAGTGAACAACAAAGTCATTGAAATTTTGACCCAACTAAATTGGCATCCCTGAGAAACCCCACTGAATACAGTTTAAAGGGGAATACATAGAGAAACATTAAATTTTCTTCCCATATACTTCATGTGTGTGTG
The DNA here is from genome assembly GCF_001698545.2 of Rhinopithecus bieti. Taxonomy (NCBI): domain Eukaryota; kingdom Metazoa; phylum Chordata; class Mammalia; order Primates; family Cercopithecidae; genus Rhinopithecus; species Rhinopithecus bieti. Next base: position 754,839 of record NW_016806329.1, on the reverse strand, counting down.
AAACATTACTGATTAGAGCACATCAGATCACATAGCTTCCAGGTACTGACCATGAGCTGTTTGGTTTCCAGCTCTTTTTTTTTTTTTTTTTTGAGACGGAGTCTCGCTGTGTCACCAAGGCTGGAGTGCAGTGATGCGATCTCAGCTCACTGCAAGCTCCGCCTCCTGGGTTCACCTCCTGCCTCAGCCTCCCGAGCAGCTGGGACTACAGGCGTCCGCGACCACACCGGGCTGATTTTTTTGTATTTTCAGTAGAGATGGGGTTTCGCCGTGTTAGCCAGGATGGTCTTGGTCTCCTGACTTTATGATCTGCCTGCCTCAGTCTCCCAAAGTGCTGAGATTACAGGCGTGAGCCACCGTGCCTGGCTGGTTTCCAGCTCTTTAGATACAACAGAGAACTTGAGGGAATCACTGGGATAATTGAGGAAGACAATCGCAATCTACTTTTAGTCGATAAAACCAAGTCTTCATAGAAGTATTTTCAGCATCTCAGAAATGTCTCCTTAAATAAGTTTCAATGCTAAGAAATCCATTTTCTTTTTCTGCTCAAGTCATCGGAGTAACCATTTTCCTCTATTGCCTCCCTCTGGCTATAGAAACTGGCCTGTACTGCTATGACATTCCTGAATCAATGAATTTCACTGAGTTTTCCTTTCTGGGCAAATAAGGAAAGGCTTTCCAAGATGAGTCTCCTGTATAATTGTGAGAGGAAGAACTGGAGGGTTCTGCATTGAGACCTAAAATCAGACAGTGGGCTGGGAAAAACACTCCAGGAAGAAGAATCATTATCTACAGCAAAGCCAAGGAGAAAAGCAACATGGCGGCTAGAGCTCCTCTAATTTCCCATTCTCCCTACTGGGATCAGCACTGGGCACCAGCTCTTTCCTTCCAACCACCCCTAGAGAACCCAGCCTAGTGAGTGCAGTGGAGGACGACGGGGGACTGGCCAGAGGACTGGGAGGGAGAGGGCCAGACTTCCAGTTTAACATCTCTGCGCTTTGGTTTCCCGCCTATGAAACAGAATGTCATTCTCTTAAAGTTAACTCGAGGGGATCCAGAAGTCAGGGAAGTGCAAATGCAACTCCTTTATAAAAAGCGGTATTTTTTTTTCCTGTGTAGCATTTTACAATGTATAAAGCTCTTTCTGCATATTCTCATTGGCTTAGTCACAAACAGCTTCTGGGCATCCATTGTGTAGGGGGCACTGTGCTAGGAACTGAGAATAAAGGGCAAAGACAGGCTCCTGTCCTCAAGGAGTTTCCAGGCCAGATAAGCCAGGAGTAGGTATCCGCTCTGCTCAGTGGGCTAGGTGCTGTATTAGGGAGGCAGGGGCAGAATGGGAACATTCAAGTCACACTAAGGATCAGGGAAAGGCATTTTCCCTCCTCTGAAAAGCTGAGTCCTCCCTTGCCCCAATACCTTTACTTCTAATTGTGAGTGATCACTCTCCCTCTTGCTCCCACTTAAGAACTGAGTAATAAGCATAAGAGTTGGGCAAAATGGAAAAGGAAGGCATCCCTAATTTTTCCATGAAATGAGATAATCATATATAGATTTTCACTTTTGCAACAGAAGTAACTTTTTTTCTTTTCTGATATAGACAATATATATTTTGTTTCTAACCCCGTATTATTCTCAAGTCAGACTTTGGAAACCACATGTATTCACCTCCTTTTATTCTGTAAGTATCGCTAATATAGTATGCTTACTGGAGATGTGAGGCAAGTACGGACTTCTGTAACTCCATGATAGAGCCAGTGTTTTAAAGAATGCTGTCATTGTTCATTTGCTCATTCATTCTTTCATAAGTAATACCTCTTGAATACTTGCTACGTGCCATCTAACGTTCTAGATACTAGAGTGTAGGGGTAAACAAAAAGTCCAGGCAACAAACTTGTTAGCATCTAAGTGATGAGTCCCATGAGATGGAAAAACACAAGGAAGGGGAAGAAAGGGTTGGGTCAAAGGTGACATTTGAGAAGAAACCAGGAAGTAAAAGACAGCACTGATGTGGTTTTCTGGGGAAGAGCATGCCCGGCAGGGGCAAGTGCAAAGGCCCTGCGGTGGTGGGGTATTTTTGGGATGCGGGAGGAATAGCAAGTTGATAAGTAGGATCATAGGACACAGTGAGGAAGGACACAGTATGACAGCAAATGTCACACAGGCCATGGGCACCATATATGGCTTTGAGTGAGAAGATAAGCTCACTGGAGGGCTAGAAGCAGAGAAGTAACAGGATCTGTCTTACATTTCCAAAGGATTGCTCCAGCTGCTGCATGGAAACAGCCCTAGGGTGAGGATCGGGGTGCAAGAGCAGAGGCAGGGAGAAAATTGGAAGGCTTCTGCACAAATGCAGGCAAGATGTGGTGGCCACTTAGACCAGGGTATAACAGCGGAGGTGGTAGAAGAAATCAGATTTTCAATATAGTTTCAAAGTAGAGCTGACAGTATTTGCTGAAGGGCCAAATGTGGTATGAGGAGAAAAGAAAGCAGCGTGTTGGGAATGAGCAAGTAGAAGACTGGAGTTGTTTCTTTAACTGCAATTGGGAAGAGCAGGCTGGGAGGGCACGAGAATCAGGTGTGTTGTTTTGAATGCGTTAAGTTTCAGAAGCCCACTAGGCATTTAAGTGTGGATGCTGGGTAGGCTACTGGCTATGCGAGTCTAGAATTCAGATGAGGTTGGAAGCAAAAATATTAATTTGGACGTCATCAGTGACAGATGGCGTGTAAAGCTCCAAGTCTAGATGAGATTTCTTAAGATGAGTGAAGGCTCAGACTGAGCCTTGGGCACTCCAAAATTTAGAAGTCACGGAAATGAGGTGGAACTAGCAAACCCATGTGAGAAGGCACCACCTGTGAGGTATAGAAACCAGGAGAGTGTGATATCCTGGAAGCCAAGTGAGGAAAATGTTTCTAGAATTGAGTGATGCATTATGCCTTAGTCCTTGCTTTGCTGATAAAGGTTCCCAAGTACCTGGGTGAGAAAATGATGTGCTTCAGGACCCAGCATGGGTTCAATAAGAAAGTGTTAGGTTCAGTTAAGTGCCTAGGCCAGTTAATCAGTGAAAAAAGTGTAAGATACCATCTATCTACAAAGACAAGACACAGAAATATAGTCTGATGTAATGACAAGTAGATGGATTAGAAACTGCTTGACTGATGACACCCAAGGGCACACATAAGTGAGTAAGTGTCAACCCCAAAGGAAATTTCTAGTGACATGTCATTGGGCTCTGTCCTTGGCCTGCTCAATGGCATATCACTGGCTTTTATCAATGATAACTAAACTTGACTGCAGTCACAACAATCTAGGAGGCTTGTTAAAATAGAACATCCCAGTGTCTATCCTGGACCTACTGAACCAGAATTTTCCCAGGTGGCATGGTGGGGCAAATGGACAGTCTGCCTTAGCAGAAGGAATAGAGGGAGGAGGTTGATCAAAATGTACAGCTGAAACCAAGCTGGGCAGAATGGGGAAGATGCTAGATGGAGGCTCTGGAGCGATCTCAGCAGGTGGACAGGTGGGCTGAAATATCACTGTGTCATTGTGGAATCCTGCGACTGCCTCTGAAAATCAGCCATAGGTGAGGTGGATGGGGTAACAAGTTGGGTCTGCAACCAACTTGGGATTCTCAGTGAGCTGCAGACACCGTAATCTACAGTGGATCCCAAGCTGGATTGATGAGGGGAGAAAGGATGCAATCCAGCCACACTCTCTACAGCCCCTAAAGCTTCCTCTCCATGGTGCAGAAAACACACCAGAGGGGGGTCAGATGAGCACCAACAAAATGGACAAGGGGCTCCAGCCCACATCCTGCAAGGACCACCTAGAGAGAAGCAGATGTGTAGCCTGGAAACTCAGAAGGAACCAGGACCTCACCCTGACATACTTCCCGGGTTAACATGTGGAAAGACTTATTCTGTGGGATCCAACAGGGTAAATCCAGAATCAGTGAGTGAAAACTAGTGGGACATGATTCTAATTTGGTGGAACGAAGGTCTTTCCAACAGGAAGGGCAACCTAAAGAGATGGAAATGGTAAGCACTTTGCTGTGGGAACCATTAAACATACACACACCCCTAAGTAGCATTTATTGCAATGTATTATTTTATGTATATGCACATACCCTTCCTACAACTGGATAAACTCCACGAGCACTGAAACTATGTCACTTCATCCACATTTCCCTAGAATTCAGCACAAGCCCTGCCCATGCTATGTGCTCAGTAAATGTTATTTGAATGAATGAGCTGACTATCACTGGATGTTGTCAAGGGTGTTGTGGAGGTGATTCATGTCACATAATTATTAATGTTCTTTCCAAACAGCAGATCCTATGATCTCTGAGCAATTGTACATAAATCGGCTTCCCCTGGAGACAGTCATCCTTTGCATCTTTACAGTTGATGTAAAACTCAGACAAAATGAATTCTTTAAATTATTATGTTTAATGTTGAACTGCAATATTAGTCCTAGGTTTAAAACTCAGACTGATATTAAGTATGGGGTAATCATTTTTGCTTTCAATGCTTCTGTACTTCACATGAATATGTTGAAAGTCCTATCTGTTAAGAAAATGTGTTTCTTCTAGTGGAAATCTCATCCTTCCAGCTATGATCTGGTTTGGGGATTTACCCTCCAGGCCTCTTATAAGTAAATGTCGCCACATCTGGGTCTGGGGGATGTACTGATTCATGGGCTGGTGGTGTCAGCTCAGCAGGTGCACAGTGTCCACCACACTGTCTACCAGGCTGGGGTACACCTTGAAAACTCACTCCAGCAGAGGCCTGGCCCAACTCAGGAATTAACCCAAGGGGCTTTGAGAGAGCAGTCACTGCAGTTACCAAGGAGATCAACACACTTCACATCCTCCTCAAGAGACCACAAAACAAAACCAGTTCTCTGGTCCATGGATTGGAGTCTGAAAGTCTCCCAAAATTTGAGGCCGCTTTCAAAACTACCTTTGTGTTCTTGCCCCATATTAAGGGTGGACAGCCTATGGTCATGTGTCCAGGGGAGGAAGCCATGTCTCCAGTGGGCATCTGCCTTACAGCAGACACTGTGTTGAGGGAGGTCTCATTTAATCTTCACAACAATCCTATAAGGTGAGAATAGTATACCTATTGCCAAACAAGGAAAGGGCATCTCAGAGAAGTTAACTCAGTTGGCCAACATCACACAGATGACATGTGTGGGTTCCACACATCTCAAATACTGGAGGAGCCAGTATTTGAACTCAGGTCTGTTTACCCCTGTCTTAGTCGGCTGTATAACACTGATCACAGACTGCGTGACTTAAACAACAAACATCTGCTTCTCATAGTTCTGGATGCTGGGAAGTCCATGATCAAGGTGCCAGCAGATTCGGTGTCTAGTGAGGGCTTTCTTCCTGGTTATGTCCTTGCCTGGCAGACAGAGAAATAATCTCTCTTGTCTCTTCTGTTATCAGAAGGGCATTAATAATCCTATTCATGATGGCTCTGCCCTCATGACCTAATTACCTCCCCCCTAAAGCTTCACCTCCAAATATCATCACATTGGGGATGAGGGCCTCAGCAAATTAATTTGGCAGGGTGGGGAGACACAAACATTCAGTCCATAGCAAAGCTGCAAAGCTGTGCTCTTTTTCCACCCAGCAACCAGAGTGGTCTTAAAACAAAAGTTTTATTAGACTTTTCAAAATTCTCCAGTGGCTTCCTCTTGTACCTAGAATACATCCAAACTTCTTGTAGGGCTCTGCCCAGTCCGGCCTCTCTCTGGCAACACACCCCACCTCTTCTTGTCCTTGCTCTCTCCCTTCCAGGCCTACTGGCCTTCCTGCTGTTCCCTGGAGTCACCAAAGTCCCTGCCTCAGGACCACTGCACTTGCTATTCCCTCTTCCTAGAACGTTCTTCCCCCGGTACCCTGCAGCTCCTTCTTCCTTCATCCAGGTCTCTGCTCCAATGCCACCTCCTCAGAGAGGCTGTTAGCAACTCCTTCATCTAAAAGACTCCTTTTCCCACCACTCTCTAACTTGATGTTTCCTGCCAGCACTCACCAGTACCTGGACAAACATACTTGGGCAGTGACTGCTTCTCGTTAGTGACCCAATAGAATGCAAGCTCCATGAGACAGGGACTCTGCATCCCTCATTGTATTCCCCACACTCAGGCCCCATGTGGCCAGCACTCACCAAACTGGGCTAGTGCATGGCTAACACCAGCTTCACCCTCTGCTGCCTCTATTTGCTCCCTGCTTATGGAGTTCTGCTACATAGAGGTGGGTAACCTTGGCCAGGTTAACGTTGGATCTCAAGAGAAATCTTCTATTGGCTGATGGTGGCCCTTACAAAAAAGGAACTGCTATTTCATCCCTCCCTAAAGACCACAACATCCCCTTGCTCTGATATTTGTATGACACTGCCAGTTTTAGAAGTTTGTGATTTTATCAGAGAAGAGACATTTGAGGCAACTGATGAAACAAAAGATAATTATGTTGCATAAAGAGAAAATTTTAAAAACATCAAAATTACCAACTGCTGTTTATTGCTAGAACAGACAATTAGTTCATTTAATGCCTTCCAGCATTTTTTCAAAGCAGATAGAAATGGACTCTTATTAAAGGAGTTATAAAAAGCTATGTTATCTGGCAGCTAACCAACTTCCCAGACTCCACAAATTTCCAAGCTCACAATAGGCTTGAGGCAAAAGGTAACCATAATCCAAGACAAGACCAACCATTATTCAATGTAAAAGTTTCTAGAGATGAAATTATCTCGGTTTTGGGAGCTTAATTTGTCTCATCTCATACATAATTACTGCCTTGCCTCAAAACTCCAGGTAGCTCCAGTTACTCTTGTTGCTAAAAAGTGGTTCATTTTCCATAAAACATTTTACATTCTGTAGAAGAATTCTGTAAATAAATATAGGATGGTTCATTTGCAAAACTAAGGATTTGCTCTGAGTTCTGTTTTATGTGGTCTGTCCGAACATTATTTCAGTTGTGGAAATGCCTACTGGCCTCTGAGGGGCTTTTGTTCACTGGACCTCCCCAGTTTTTCTCTCCTTTCTTAATGCACTTACCACTTCAAAGGAACTCTCAGCTTCAGACCAGGGTCAGACTAGAGGGTGAAATACCTACAGGATCAAAGAATGGTCTTCTGGGAAAATTTAAGCTAAATTTTAGTTTATGGCAACTTTTAACCAGTCTATACATCCCCTTGTCCTTAGGGTGGGAGATAATAAAGCTTTTGTGTATAGCCAGATACAAGGATAGATGAAATGCTGCAGGTGATTTCATTTGCAAAGAAGGAAGGAAAAAGGGGAGGGTGGTTTATATTCATTGCTGAATTCCAGTGGTGACCTCAGTAGGAGAAGCTGTAGAGAAAAATCAGAGGGCGTGATGGGAAGAGAGGTGTGGACAAGGTGTGGACACAGGCGGTGTCTGCATGAGTGTGTTGCTTAGAGCAGAAACTGCCCAGAACACTGTATCTTCACTGTCACATACATTACTCTGTATTTCCAGATTTTCTTTTATTATACTGTATTTTATCATAAACTGTATATTTCTTAATACTTGCCACCAGCAGCCAAACATCCCCATTATTTACACTAGCGATGAGTGTATTTGATACTCAAACATGAAGTTATATCCCACTTCCTTCAATCCACATGCTAATAGTTTATCATGTAACATACTAAAAAAATCATTTTTTTATGGCTTGAGTTATCTTCCAAAGGGTTAAAGAAAAAAAGCAGAAAAGAAAAAAGGCTACAGGTGGTTTAGTGATATTTATAATCATTACTGGAATTCTTGTGCCTGAGTGAGAAAACATCCCATAGGAACATCGATCTTTGGCTAACTGATCAAATTCCAAGGTACATTCTCTGTTGAGCACTTGTATTGTTACTTCAGTAATTGTTTTGATGTAGTCATCAATTTAGGCACAATTCCTAAAGCATCTTTGAGAATATGACATTAATCTTCCACCAACACTTTTTCTCGTTAAAGAGCCATGTTTATATTCTGTGGCTGTCAAAGAGAAACGGGGATAATACATAATATGGTGTGCAGCCTCTAACAACCACAATGTGTGCATTTTCATATTCAACTTACTTTTTCATTCCATGCCCACAGTCCAATTCCAAGAAACGTTATTCCCAAAAACTGAAAAAGAAAGAAAGCAGTGTAACTATAAGGGAAAATGCCGCTAATATAAAGAAGAAATTTTTCAATCAATTCTTTTGTTGCTTTACCTGGCTGGGAAATAGCTTTTCCTAAAGTGTGAGCACTCATCTTTACCAGGAAAATAAATACCATAATCCCTCTGCTTAAAATTTTTACAGCATTAGGGCTGGAGACACACAGTTGGTTAGAAGTCATTCAGATTATGAAGAATAATAATTAGGTAGAATCCTGAATACAATGAAATTATCAATAACATTTAATATGCTGCCTTTTAGGGTAGGGGAGGAAACAGATTCCCCATGGATCTGAGGCCTGTGGTCACTGGAAAATGGATAAGCAGAGGCATGAACTTAGAAGAGCTGGCATCTTCTCTTCAGCATTGCGCCATTACAAATGGGTCACGTCAGGGAGGGGCATGCAGAGCCTCAGATGTCCCTCTTTGATCATGCCTTCAAAAGGTAACAAGAATCTTATCAATGTAACCCAAAGAAAATTTCTAAGTTCTGTTTTCAGAAACTTCGATTGTGTAAATTTTAGTTCAGAGGACCTCCCACCACCCTTCTTGGTTTCAACTCAGTTCCACAACTTCGTACATACACAGAGTATACAACACATGGGACTGAGTTACACACTCAGCCCCAAGGCAGAGGCACATCTCATACATACCCACACCTCTCACCATTCTGTCAATTAGCTGTGTTGAGGACTGGGGGGATGGCAGGAGAGGAACAGGTGATAACCAGGAGGGCTTTCCATTTTACTGTTTTTCTTTTGAGATGGGGTTTTACTCTGTCGCACAGGCTGGAGAGCAGTGGCTCGATCACAGTTCACTGCAGCCTCAATTACCCAGGCTTAAGAGATCCTCCTGCCTCAGCCTTCCGTGCAGCTGGGACCATAGGTGCATGCCACCATGCCTGGCTAATTTTTTAATTATTTGTAGAGACAAGGTCTCACTATATTGCCCAGGCTAGTCTCACACTCCTGGGCTCAAGCAATCCTCCCGCCTTGGCCTCTCAAAGTGCTGGGGTTATAGGTGTGAGCCACCACTCCCAGCCTAGGGCTTTCCATTTTAATTAATTCTCACTGTATTCCATCTGCTATAAGATACACATATTTTCCCCACATTTGAACACATCTGAAATTGGGATGTATCTTAAAATCCATGGTATCCCATAATTTTTTTCCCCCTTGATATAGAAAACAATGGAGTGTTTTCTAACTGGGGTGACACAGACTTGATGACACATTGTACAGGGCTGTCCACCCACTAAAAATTCAGTGATCAGGACTGTGTGTAATTGGCCATGAGTAAAGATATGCTTCATGTTTATTATCAATAGCAACTCTCAATTTCCTTTCTGAACACTGAAAAGAGACAAGAAGTTTCAGTCTGATGGCAGCACACTGTTTATTTGACTAACATCTTGATTAAGTTAATGTGGAGAAAGTGGTCCACTGAGAGGGGTATGCAAGAAAAACATGAGCGAGAGGGGTTATTTTTTACAGTTCCAGGGAAATCTGAGACCTGCCCACTGGGCGAGGGCTTCATGGTTCTCAGCAGGGAGTTCCTGATACTTTGTAAGCAATGACTAATAAATCCAAATGGGACTTGGACAGATGGAAGAGCAGAAAGAAAAGAGGACTGACAAAAGACAACTAGCTACTCCGAAAACATAGTGGTGTTTTTAAAAGCAGACCTTCCCAAAGCTCTGGACACTCATCTGACATTGAAGCAAGACAACACACAATACAATCTGAGCCCTATACAGAAAAGCATGTCCTTGATTTGGCAAGAACTGAAGACCCCTTTCTTCCTACCCCTTGCTCTTACCGGGGACTCCTTGGAAAGTGTTCAGAAAGATTTCTCGTTTCACTATCCCAACAGAAAAACCATGCTCAGCCCTGGTCAGAGTGTTATTTCATTTTGCATTTCAGATCCAAAACAAGTGAATCCCCAAATGACTCAAAGGTACTTAGGGCTCTGTAGTACAAAAATAAAACAATTCAGCATGTTCCTCTCATATTTATAGGTGCCGGGCAAAAGAGAACGACCACTGACAAGTGAGTGTCCAGGCTCCCATGAGACCTAGGAAGCACAGAAGCACAGAGTTAAGGCTTTGACTTCAACACACTGACATCAAACACAACCCAGTGAAATGGCTGACTTTCCAGTGCTGAAGCTCCTCATGGACAGATGTTTGATTATTTTCCCTGATGCAGTATTCACTGTCCCTCCTGCTGCTCATGGGGTGGACACATTCCTGCCGAAGACCTCTGCCTGATCTCTAAGAATTGTTTTTATTACTTTCCAGGCATTGTGCTTAGTGCTTTGTGTGCAATGTCTCTGTTAAGCGTCACAACAGTTTTACTCTGAAATAGGCGCTATTATTATCCCCTTTTTAGGAAAGAGGAAAATGAGGCTTAGAGAGTTTAAATAACTTGCTCAGAGGCACATAGCTTCTAAGTAGAGGAGCAGAGACTTGAACGAGAGAAATACATGTTCTTACCAGTCCTGATAAATTCCCCTTTGCCCCCATGATATAAAAAGTTGAGGCATTCAGGAATGCCTCAGGAATTCTGATCAGGAATATATGATCAGCATATCATATATTCCTCCCCCAGCAAGCAAAGGGGTGTGGAAAAGGTAAAGAGAGACAACAATCTTGCCTTCATATAAGCACTGGTTGTGGAACTTCTGTTCCCTACTTTGGTGTCAGCAATGGAGTTAAGCAGAAGAACAGAGAAATTCAATGGTGGGTCCACATTCTCCTTTTTAAATAGGTTTTCCTCTCTCCTCTTGGCACTTAGAGACAACTTTTTTCATTCACGAGCCATATAAATAGTTTGGAAACCAATGGTTTTCCATAAAGAAGAGAGAGAAAAAAAGTAGGGGATTTAAAGAAGACTCACAATTTCCTTTACAATCTTGCTCCCGTATTTCCTGCTTTCACTGTGACTTTCCAAACAAGGGTTTAAGAACTGGGAAAGAACACAATTTGAAGTTAAGGAAAATACTCAATACCTAAGCAAGCAAGTGGTGTAAGCCTGGGCCTCAACTTGATACATACCTTCAGTGCTACATCACTAGCAAATGTCCTCCCAATTACTCTCAGACCATATGTTTTGTTTTAAAATCAAGTTGTTCCAGTTCCAAATAATTAAACAGAGAAGAGCCAAAAACAGAGACAGGCACGCAATACTTGAGGCACATTCAGTTTCCCCTTCCCACCTCCCAAAGAAAAGACGACCATAAACCACCAAACTGACCTCATTCTGAAACCCAGGGAGGCCCACTTGCAGGAAATAGCTGAGAACTCTTAAAGTCAACCCCTTACTCTTTTGAAATAGAAAAAAATATATCTGAGGCATCTTCCCACATGGCAATATATGCAAATTGCAGTACAAATGTTTGTCAACCCAAATTTTGATGTTTTAAAATAAATAACAATAATCTTGCCAGCATTTGTTGAATGCTAAGTATGGCTAAACTACAGCCACGTGTTGCTTAATAAAGGGAATATGTTCTGAGAAATGTGTAGTCATGCAAACATCATAGTGTACTTACACAAGCCTTGATGGTATAGCCTACTACGCACCTAGGTTCTATGGTATAGCCTACAGTTCCTAGGCTACAAACCTATACTGCATGTCACTGTACTGAATACTGTAGGCAACTGTAATACAATGGTAAGTATCTGGCATCCAAACATATCTAACATAGAAAAGGCATAGTAAAAACACAGTATAAAAATCTTATGGGACCACCACTGTACATGCAGTTGGTTGTTAACTGAAACATCATTACGTGGCACATGACTATTGCTTCAAACTGAGCTGTGCCGGTAAGTGTAAAGTGCAGGCTGAATTTTGAAAACTTAATATGAATAAAAAGAATGTAAAATATCTCACTAATATTTATTATTGATTTCATGTTGACGTGGTAACATTTTGGATATTCTGGGTCAAATAAGATACATTAAAATTAATTTCATTTCACCTTTTAAAGATAGCTATGGAAAACGTAAACTACATAAGTGGTTTGCATTATATTTTTATAGAATAATGTTGGTACAAAGTATCCCACAACAATATCCCAGGCACTAGATATTGTTTTAATCCCCATTTTATAGATAAAGAAACTGAGGCTTAGAACTTTTAAGGTCAGGTGCGGTGGTTCACGCCTGTAATCCCAGCACTTTGGGAGGCCAAGGTGGGTGGATCACGACGTCAAGAGATCAAGACCATCCTGGCCAACGTGGTGAAACCCTGTCTCTACTAAAAATACAAAAATTAGCTGGACGTGTTGGTGCGCGCCTGTAGTCCCAGCTACTTGGGAGGCTGAGGCAGGAGAATCACTTGAACCTGGGAGGCGGAGGTTGCAGTGAGCTGAGATCACGCCACTGCACTACAGCCTGGCGACAGAGTGAGACTCCATCTCAAACAAAAAAGAAAAAAAAAAAGAAATGTATTTTAAGTATTTCTCTCAAGATCATAAAGGTGCCTGAGCTACATTGCTCAGAAAATCTGAATCTTTCGCCCAAGATCAAAACTATTATACTTTCCTAATATGCATAGAATGTTTGTCCACAGAGCAAGCTCAGGGATGGAGAACTATAATGAAACTCATGCCCTAAGACTCTAAATTACTCTTTTAATTTCTAGGCATCAAAGGTACGTTTTTCCCACCTGGGAGTAAGAACGGCCCTCGAGCAGGCTGATGGAAGCCTTCCAGGCATAGTGGAAGGAGAGGCAGCAGAGTTGACCCTTGGGAACAGCTGGAGAGGAAAATGGCCCCAGGGTGTGATGAGGGTGATTAGTTAACTACGGAGGGACACATCTGCCCCACTTTTCTCTGAGTTCTACAAGAGGAAGATCCTTTCCTCCCTATCTGGTGGTTTTCATCCTTGCTGAACCTCCAACATTTTGAAATTAGTACAGTGCCTTATTCTAACTGGTATAAAAATGGATACTTCAAGAAGCCATTCATCCATTCATTTATAATCTGCAACAAATATTCTTGAGTTCCTATTTTGTACTAGACACTACTTTTCTCTTGGGATAAATGAAAGTAAGAAAACAAACAGTTCCTGCCTACAACAAGCGTACAGTCCAGTAAGAGAGAGAGACGGTCATCAAATAAAGAGTAAAATGTAAAATCATTCCTGATGGTGCTACAAGGGAGAAACAAATAAAGCCAAAGAAACTCTAACAGGGGGATTTGACCCGGAGGGGCATCTGAAGTTTTCCCTGAGTGAGAAATGCGCACATGGAGTCCAAAGGACGAGAAGGAGTTAGTGAGCAAAGAAAGGAGGAAGAGTGTTTCAGGCAAAGCAGAAAATGTACAAAGTCCCAGTGGAGAGAAAAGCATGGCAAGTAAACAGGTCTAAAAGGCAATTGGTATGGCTGGTGCACAGAGAATGGAGGAAGTGGGGAAGGTACGGCAGGTTTGCAATTAGAGACACGAACGTGGATCAGCCCATGCAGGCCTTGTAGCCCACCTTAAGGAATCCAGTCATTCCCCTACAAGTGCCAGGAAGCCATTTAAAGGCCAGCTATGTGTGGTGAGCAGGGGTGATTAGGCAGGCAGGTCTTTGCAGATCTGGGCTTTGGAAAAATGAGGATCTGGGCCGCAGAAAAGATTAGAGTCTGAGTGGATCTACAGGGACCAAAAGGAGGTGACTTTGGTAATACAGGCAAGATCTGATGATGTCCTGGGCTGAAACATGACGAAATGGATGGAATTGAGAGCTACTGAGAAGTAAAACTGACATTTTCAGTGGGGGTGGGAGAAAGGGGAAGGAAAAGGAGGTGTTAAGGATAATGCCTACATTTCTGGCATCTTCTACAGAGACTACGGCTCTTCAAAATTCCAAAGACTTACATCCTCTCTGACAGAAGTTATTCTCAGGTGCCAATTTCATAACTAGCTTGATCTAGTGGCACTTCTGAAGGGCAGTTTTCTTCTCTGGGTATTTTGGCTATTATCTGAATTCTCTCTGAAATAAATTTCAGTTTGTATACTTTTTAAAAATAAATTATTTTAAAATCTACATATAATTCCAACACTTCTGCTTTTATTCATAAAAAGCTTATATACATATATAGTATACATCAAGTTCCCAGACAATTCTTAAATTGACACTTTAAATCCTCTTTGCTTAAAAATACAGCAATTACACCAAAGGCATCTGCCCAGGGTCCTGTGAACAGACTCAAAATAACAGCACACAAGGTAAATATGATAGAGGAAAATAAAGATCAAATCAATCTTCTCACCTAAATTGGAGTCACAAAAATATCATCCTAAATAACAATGAATGGAAAAAAACCCCAACATTCTGATGAAGTCTTTAAGAAAATTTTAATCTCTGCCTGAATAAACAGGAGAAATGCATTTAAAAATTTGGCACAAAAGGGAGGAAAGGGGGGAAGTGCCATTAGGAAAGATGTATTTTCCTGAAACTGCAGCACCTGTACTTTCTATTATATATTTTCTGACACTTTAGTCTGAACAACACTCCAGTTTTAGCAGGGGTCCACACAAACGTGCTAAATACTTATAATAACAAAATAAATGTCTTTATAGAGGAGGGACTTGTTTCAGGAATAAAAAAACCTCTGGGCATAATTCTGGGCATGTCAAAGGAGTAACCGTGGGCTGGTGGAAAATTCAATATGCAGAAAGTCAATCCCAGTTTTCCCACTGGGTCCCCATGTCCCAGTTTGTGCATTCAAACTGTCCGGAGTCCTCATGGTAAGATGGCGTGACTGATAAAGCTCAAACTGTAAACAGGACACGTCCCATCCGGGCCAGGGTCACCATCTCTCACGTCACTTAGTCCTGATGGCCTCCTTTCAGTGTGGCCCGAGTGCACCCTGCCTGCTGAACCCTGACTCCAGTGCTTCGTAGTTTCATGATCTTGGGAAAGGGTCTTCGTTCATTTGGCAAATATTTATTGATCATCTACCATGAGCAAGGAAGTCATCTAGGGGCTTTGGATAAACTGGGAAACAAAACAAAGTGACTGGTCTTCTGGGGTAGACATTCTAGTTGAAGTGTGCTGGAAGAGAAAGGCAATATAAAGAAACATAAGTGAGTAGATGCAGGGAATTTTTAAAAATGGGAAGTGCTGTGGAAAGAGATCAGTGTCAGAGGCTTGTCATGTGGCAGAAGACAGAGGAGACACTACAATACGAAAGTAGAGAAAACAAGGGAGGTTTTCACTAAGAAAGTGACATATAAGCAAAAACACAAAAGAGGTGAAGGAGTGAATGGTAGGTGTCCGGGGAACAGCATTCCAGGGAAGGTCTGGAGGCACAGCCACCAAGTGGCTGCAAGGCACAGAAGATGATAGGAACCAGGCTGGGTCGGGTTTTGCAGCTGTGGTGAGGACTCTGGTTTCACCTGAGACAAACAATCACTGGAGAGTTTCTTGACTTCCTAAAGCTCTGGTGTCCTTACCTGTCACATGGAGATAAGAAGGGCACCTCAGAACTGCATAAAGCAATTGTGTGTGTTGATGTGACCATGTAAGCACTGAGTGCTTGGCACAGTATTTTCATTAACATCAGTTCCTGCCCCCTTCCTGACACATTTCTCAACCTGCCCCTCCATCCCTGCCATCTACAACTGTTCAATATGAAACGCAGCTTCAAACCCTCCTCCTCCAAGTACAAGAAAATACACTAGTTCACAGTGATCAGAGACTCTCTTTCTCTCTCTCTCTTTCTCTCTCCCTCCCCTGAACTTCTGTATCACTCGCTGCATGTACTCTTATTTGACATTTACACATACACACACCCAAACACAGAGGATTATGAAGGAGTGATGCGACCTGGGATCAGATAACAGGGATCAATGATGCGGCCTGTGCTAACCAGAGAGCATGTGCTCATAGGAAGTGGCAGCATCCGGCCTCCCATTCATCCTCTCCTCAATTTCAGCTTGACGGTCCTTCCAGGAAAAATGTATACAGTATCCCATGCGTTTAAAAGAAACTAACACACTCTAGTCAGATATTCATATGGTACTTAATTTTACATCTTTTCCATTTCTTTTCTTAGCAACCTAGTTCATGAATTCTGAGTGACTAGTCTCAGAACTTTTAAATCCACTAATTTTGATTAATTTAATTTCCGTATTAAAGAAGTTTCTCTCCATCAGGGCTTTTAGATGCATCTTTCTTCTCCCTAACCTTATTGCTCCTGGTTTTCACATGATATCCTGTGTGAATGGGTTTGGTTTCATTTCACCTATTTTTTACAGAATCCTTTCAGAAGAATGTGGGATATAAATAACAACCAATATTAATCGAGTTAGCGCCTCCATCCACATCCCCCTTTATGAAAACTGGCCCTGCCCCAGCGGGGGCTCCTGTAGGCATATTTGTGGAGGATGGGCCTTCTCCCACTCTCTGGACAGATGAGTCATTAGGGTCAGACATATGACTCAGGAAGAGCTGTTACAATGAATACCAGGCTGGGCCAGAGTCTCCCTTTTCCCAAGAGTCTGGTATTGGATAAAGTGATTTTTGTCAACCTTCCTCATGCCAGAATAGACTGGGGGATATTATGTAGACATAGACAGTAGAAAAGAGACCCAAAGAAGCTTATGTTCCTGACTGCTTCCGGATTCGTATCCTGGGACCTGCGGCTGCACTCCTTGTGCTGGGTTCCATGCAATCCCCTGGGCTCCTATTTTAAGTAAGTGCCTCTTATCTTAGCTAAAGCTACTTTGGGGGCTTCCTGTTACATGTAGCCAAAAGTGTACTGTTATGGTTTGGACACGGTTTGTCTGCCCTCACCAAAATGTACGTTGAAATTTGATCCCCAATGTGGTGGCGTCAGAAGGTGGGGCTTAGTGGGAGGTGTTTGGGTCATGCAGGCAGAGCTCTCATGAATGGCTTGCAGTTGTTCTAGAGGTAACTGAACACTTGTATTTACAGTAGTGAGTTCTCGCTCTCCTGAGACTGGATTAGTTCTCTGGGAATGAATTATTTCCCAGAAGAGTTGGCTGGCATTAAGTGAGGTTCCTTCTCCTGTTTGATCCCTCTTTGCACGTGTCTGTCTCCCCTTTGTGCATCTCTGGCATGTTATGATGCAGCACGGAAGCCTTCGCCAGAAACCAGGGCCATATCCTTGAACTTCCCAGCCTGCAGAACCGTGAGCTAAGTAAATGTCTCTTCTTTATAAATCACCCAGTCTCAGGTATTCTATTGTAGCAACACCACGAAACAGATTAAGACTGGTCCTAAGACATAAATAAGAGACCAGATTAATTGCTTTCATGCTTTAATCCTGTGACAGGCTTATAGTGAGCTACAAGACATGCAAAACAGGCATGAGACTGATGGTGCTCAGAGACTAATCGTGCTCTGGCAGAGGGAAATTTCTTTCCAAATAACTGAATGGAGATACCAGTTGTTCTGAACTATTGGACAAGATGTTGTTACTTGCTGTGTGAGGAATATATAATTCAGCCACACATCCACCTGCAGGAAAGAGCTGCCCACTGCTTCCCTGTTGAATTATGGAAACAGAATGATATGGCTAAAATCCAATGGTTCCTGAAAAACACCACACAGCAGAGCCTGGGAAAGGGGTGAGGCAGGGGAGGAGGTCTCTTTGGAGGTATCCAAGCATTTTTGGAACTGTGTTCTCTGTTTTCCCAGAGGATGAAAGGGCTCTTTGCCTTTGAACTTGCACTACACCAGAAGAAGGCCGGGGCACCCCTTGAAGAAATGTCTACAATCCAGGGACAGTCTTGTTTGGAAACTCCTTTGTTAGGGTTTGGAGCTTGACATTTTGGCAGGAACTAGTCATCTGAGATGGGGAGGGGAGAAAAGGGAGGACTGTGCAAGCAATCAAACTGATACTCTTCTTGGAAATTACCCAGGCAATACAGGCACGTAAAAGGAAAAGTGAGGGATGAGACATCCTCTTTTGGATGGAAACATGGAGTCTGCAAGTTTACAGCCCACTAATCTTTGCTTGTCTCAGTAAAAGAACGGCTTGCACCATTCCATCTGTAACTCCCTGATTAGATAAATCCAAGGCTGAAAAACATACCAGAGAAATGTTCTGAAGGCTGAGAAGGTCTGAGGAATTACTCAAGCACTTCAAATCGGAGCATGAGAAGTAAGTTATCTATAGACAAACATCAGCCTTTATAGGAATAAACTGCTGCTTGCATTAGAGAGTTGAGCTATAAGCTCTAATGGCAGCTTCTAAAGTTTAATACTGTCAGATGCACACTGTTTTTATGTTGAAACATCTCGACTTTTTTTTTTAACTTTGCCTAGGCTCAAGTGATTCTCCCCCCCTTAGCTTCCCAAAGTGTTGAGATTACAGGCATGAGCCACACCACGCTCAGCCTATCTTGACATTTAAAAACAAGGTATGATAAAGGTGACCACAAATAAAAACCAAAATAGAATTATTTTTTTAAGGTAAAAGCAGGATTATATCATTCAATTTATTTAATGAATATCTTCAGTATATACCAGCCACCATGCTAGGTGCCAGGGATAGAAGGGTGAAAAAGAAAACAGATATCTTTTCTTAAAGAGCTAATGTTCTGGTGGGAGTGGGTGGGAGATACATAAATGGCAACTCAATTACAGAAGTGGAGCATTCCTAGAGATGCACACGGGTTGCCACAGAAACTCCGAGATCACTGCAGGGGTCAGAGGAAGCTTCTTAGGAAGTGACACTTGAACTGTATTTTAAAGAGAAGGCGATAGAAAGACTATCTCCTGTAGAGGCAACAGCTTATCCAAAAGGATCAAAGCCTGAAACAGCATGTCCCTTCAGGAACCAGCATGTGGTTCCAGGGTTGGAGCAGAGAGAGCCAGACAAGGCACTAGGCAGGCTATGGTCCCCACACCAGTGGTAGCACCAGGGAACTTGTCAGAAATGCAAATTCTGAGGCAGCTCCAGACCTACTGCATCAGAAGCTCTGGGGGCGGAGCCCAGCAAGTTCTGTCTTATTAACAAGCCCTGCAGGTAATTGTGACATGTGGTAAAGTTTGAGAACCTCTGGGCTAGAAGGGCTAAGTGGGGGCCTGATCAGCATGGCTGTATGTGTTATGGGTACCAAGGGACCAGCAAGCCATGGGAAGCCAACCAAGGATTTTAAGCAAAATAGTTATCAGATTTGCATTTCAGAAACATCATTCCAGCACAGTACAAAGAATGAATTGAAGAGAGATGAGACTGCAGGTAGCAAGACAAATTGGGAGGCTACTAATTTGGTGAGAATGACACCAGCTGAAAAAGGAAGAGGCAGCCGCAGCAAGATGGAAACAGCAGATGAAAAGGCGGAGACTCTATGAACTCAGTGGCAGGAAGCAGCAGGGTGCAAGGTTAAAACGATGGGCCTTTAGGTCCAGGTGCAATGGCTCAGCCTGTAGTCCCAGCACTTTGGGAGGCCAATGTGGGAGGACTGCTTGAGTCCAGGAGTTTGAGACCAACCTGGGCAACACAGTGAAAATAAAAAATAAATATAAAAATAAAATTTAAAAAATCAGCCAGGCGTGGTGGTATGTGTCTGTGGTCACAGCTGCTCGGGAGGCTGAGGTGGGAGGACTGCTTGAGCCCAGGAGTTCAAGGTTACACTGGGGTATGATCACGTCACTGCATTCTAGCCTGAGTGAGATGGTGAGTCTGTTAGAAAGGAAAGGAAAGGAAAGGAAAAGCAAGAGAAAAGGAAAGGAAAAAAATGAATGGATGAAGGGGAATGTCCTGGGAGGTGAAGAAAAGAGTGCAGTCTAAGAAAACGTCCCAGTTTTTAGCTTAAACAACTTGGCAGGCTTTTGGTGTCATTTACAAAGTTAGGAATACTAGAAGTGGAGAATATTTTGAGAGAAATTTCAGTTTTAGGCGTTATTACCAAGACAGGTGACAGACACTGATGTGGAAAGATCCTGACTCTTGCACAAGGAAATCTGGGGGATGGACAGCAGTTGGCTTCAGAGTCAAACTTAGCTTAGCATTCAGGTTCCACCACTTACTGGCTGTGTGACCTTAGACAAGTAATTTAACTTGTCAGTCCTCTATTTCTTCCTCTACAAAACACAGAGATAAGTGGAATCTATCTCGTGGGGTCATTGTGAAGACTAAATGAGATACCGCATGTGCTGAAAGTGTGTGGCACATGAAAAGGTGCCTGCCACATGCCTGACTCAATAAATAACTGATTGTGGTTATCATTAAGGCCATGTACAGTCTGGAGGAAAGAGAATCAAGGCATTGTCTTAGAGAGCATGAAGATTTATGCGGCAGTGCACAGAGGGGACCCAGAGGGGAGATTCAGAAGAATTAGATAAAAGAGCAGCAGGAAACCAAGAAAGAGGTGCCACCAAAGCCCACAGAGCAATTATGCATTAAGGAGAGAAAGGGGCCAGCTCTACTAAGCAAAGGGGTGGCAACAGTGCAGACTGTGTTCCATTAAGTGGACATTAAAATATAGAGCAACAAGAAAGCATTAAAAAAAGTAACTTCTCTCAACTCAAATGAGTCCATCATGACCACCAGACACTGTGCATGATGTGGCTGGGTAAAATGAGTTGGGAGGCATGGAAACTGCCAAGAAGGAGCTCAGGACTGGCCTGGGGCCACCTCTGTAACATCTAAAAATATCCTTTACCTTATGTAGGAGACAAAAAGGAGGCAGAGTTACACAATGTGTTCCAACGACCATCAGATGGGGAGTCAGGAGCCCCCAGGTGTAGTGGCAGAGTAACTGTGTGTGACCTTGGTCAAGTCACTGAATGATAGTCTCCTCAAGTGTAAATGGGTAATAACTCCTGCTGCAATGTCACAAGACTGTGATTGTCCAACACAGGGAAGACATCTGGAGAAGAATATGTTGCATAGATACAGGATAAATTAAAATACCATCTTTTACCCATCTGTTAAAATAACAGAGATACAATGCTGCAGTTATGGCTGTGTCATTTGGCACCTTGCACTGCCTTTAGAAGGCAGCACAGATTAGCCATTCATGGAATCGGTACTTATCTGGTGCCTATTTCTAGAACAGTTTGTGTGGGGAGACAATTCTCACATCTACACTTTTTTGGGGGGGTGGGGGGGATTGAGTCTCACTCTGTTGCCTAGGCTGGAGTGCAGTGGTGCAATCTCGGCTCACTGCAACCCCCACCTCCCTGGTTCAAGCGATTCTCCTGCCTCAGCCTCCTGAGTAGCTGGAATTACAGGTGCGCATCACCATGCCTGGCTTATTTTTGTATTTTTAGTAGAGACGGGGTTTCACCATGTCGGTCAGGCTGGTCTCGAACTCCTGACCTCGTGATTCACCTGCCTCAGCCTCCCAAAGCGCTGAGATTACAGGTGTGAGCCACCTTATCAGCAAGGCACTGACTGACAATACAAGTGAGTCCTTCATTACCTTTTCAAGACAAATTGAACAGCAGATAGCCTTGAAAGATACAGTATTTCTTTACAGAGCAAGGGTCAGGGAGGCTTACTGCCCATTATAAAAGATCAGAATTCCCTAAGTTCAGGGTCCCTCTCCTAGAATACAACTCACTATGTATCACCTGGCCCTCTCTGCACCACCCTGTAAGAATTAGGGCTCAGGGAAAGTGTACAAAAATATTGATCCTCTGGTTCCTGGCATTGCTGTGATTAATAAAGTCCTATGTCTCTGCCCCAGCAGTGTGATGCCTTCTGCCGGGATTTGTGACACTGTGGCAGGCTAACTTGTTTGCTGGCATGCAGGGTGAAATCTCAGACCCTTCATAGTCCTTGACACTCAGTGTTACTGTACCACAGAAGAGTCTGTATCTTAGATTATTCTCCAACTCCCTGGCTTGCTTCGGTTTGCCCTGTGGGATGTCAGTGCCATCAGAGCTGAGGGGGCTGCTGAGATATTAATAGCTATGTTTAAAACACTTACCACAAATGCTCTCTCTATGTCTACATATCGGTGTGTGTTTTTGAATTTTATTTTGTTTTTGTGGGTTCTGGTTTTCTTTGTTTGTTTCACTGATGAAATCTTTCTTTTCTAAGAAACATAGGACATTTATACATTTACAGAGGGGAAAAGTGACCATTATTAAACAGATGTCTGTGCTACAGTCAATGTATCATTCTTTCACTTTAAAGTATCCTAATTTAACTGTCAATATTAAAAGTTCCTAAGAAATAACTGCATGTTGCAGGTACATTTTAGTAAACATCTTGCCTTTGAAATAATTTAAATGCCAGAAGAATGTAACTTCAAAGCTTCAGACATTGTACAGAATGAGCTGAATGGTGTTTTCTACACTTACAGGCTCCCGTGGCCTATGTGCCCAACCGCCACATTAGGCAAATCCACTACAGAAAACTATACTGAGAGCACACTGACTTCTTGTTAGAATTCGGAAAGCTTCTTTAAAATGAAACCTGATTGATAACATTAGCAACAAAGTCATCCAAGAAGTCATCTCTGAGAACCTCAAGTCCACGCTGAAACAGGAACTGAATTTTCTCCTGGTGGGCCTTTTGAAATAAATGCTCCATCCGGACCTTCTTAATAGCTATCACAGAAGTTATACCTGTGATCAAATCAACCATTTACAAAAAGAACGATGACAGGTGCCTTCACTTCAAGCTCTGTTTTCATATTTCCATACTCTTGTTTAAAATTCCCTTAATAGTTGCACTGAACTGATGTCATCTTTCTGATGTTTTATAAATTCAATCAAAACCAAAAAATCTTGAGAGATGAATGCAGGATGCGTGGGACACAATCAAGAGATCCCAATCCATTGATTATCATGTGAAAGAAGGCACAGAGGCAATTAGTCCTTTGTTGTGGATGACAAATAACCTCCACATAAAATGTTCTATACACTGAGGCATCTTTGATCCGTCTCACTGGCTCAGTGACTCACAAAGGAGGAAGGAGGGGGGATGTCTGAAAACAAAAGGGCAGCCTGATGGCACCATTTAGTTATTTATTCTGTATGTTCAGCTCAGTTTTTCCTCTTTCCAACTTTTCATGACACTATAAAAAGAAATGGAATGGATTCCTTTCAACCAAGAACATCAGTACTGCATACTAAGAAGTAAAGTACTGGCTTAACGCAGAGCCTACAGAAGCCACCGAGTATCAACCTCTCTCCTTAGTTAGGTATTTTTAACAAGGAAAATGGGTTTTGACAAATCATTCCTTTATATATTCTTTTATATAAGACTTTATTGCACAGACTCTTGGAAATTAATTTACATATAAGACAAACTATTCACAGCTTCATGAGAGAAGCTTGGGTTCTCAACAAGCACTGCCTTGGAAACTGTCCATGTGTGTGCACTCTGGAATTTTCCTTTTCTGTTAGAATTGTTTAGAAGAGTCTCTTGATGAACAACAGCATGAGGGATGTGAATAAGCTTCCCTTATTTCCTCTGGTTTAAAGACATCCATAATTTTTTGTTCTCTGAAAAAAGTGGCATGACATTAAAGTGATTTGAAGATATAAAAGGATGTGCTAGAGATCAACAAGCTTCTAAAATGATCTGTTAATTCAGATGAATATAAAAAAATCAACATGGAAATAAAAATTATGTCTTTTTTTTCTGAGACGGAGTCTCTGTCTGTGGCCCAGGCTGGAGTACAGAGGCACAAGCTCGGCTCACTGCAATCTCTGCCTCCCGGGTTCAAGCGATTCTTTTGCCTCAGCCTCTTGAGTAGCTGGGATTGCACCCACGCCTGGTTAATATTTGTATTTTTTGTAGAGACAAGGTTTCGCCATGTTTGCCAGGCTGGTGTTGAACTCCTGGCCTCAAGTGATCCACCCGCCTTGGTCTCCCAAAGTGCTGGGATTACAGGCATAAGCCACCTCACCCAGCCTTTATCTTTAAAAATTAAGAGGACTGCTGATTTCCCGAAGTTAAAACAGAAAGTACAAAGGGATCATACAAATTATAAATAGTAACACGGCCAAAGAGCCTGACCTCTGATGACAAACCTTGGTTCAAATCTGGGCCCCAGCATTTAATGGATGTGGCCTGGGCAAGCTGACACCCTCAATTTCTCACCCATAAATACAGACTATTGCCCAGCATACACACAGCACTGACATGACGATTAGTGAATTAAGGTATGTGTGTTATGTATAGTAGGCACTCAATAAACACACTATTATTGCCATTAAAAGTGTAATTAAAAAGGCTCTTACCTAACCACAACATAAGGTCACTTTTCAGATAACAGAAAGAAACTATCACGTCATCTGTGCATTATTCAGCTAATCTAGCAGATTTTTATCAGAACTGAAATAGCATATACTGTGGGGAAAAAAGATTGCAAAGAGGACTTAAAATCCTTTTTTCCTTTTGCAAGAAACTTCTTTTCATTTTTGATACAAGATTTCATTTAAAGCTGTTTAACTAGAGAGGGTCGCCATGGGAAAGTAAACCGCTGACAGAATATATTAGGTTCACATTAATTTATAGCGGTAGCATAATGCTTATGAAAAATAAGCTGGCTGGAAGCCCACGGTTTGCCCTTGAGCCTCAGTCAGCAGGGAAGTTTTGTGCAATGTGATTAGTAAATGAGGAGACCCTAGGTGATTAATTAGTCTCCATGTCATCCTATCAGACAGGCTTTCAGCCAGTAATGTAAATAAGCCACCTGATTTTAAACTTCCTCCTCTCAAAACGGACATCCATGTGAGCATGACTTTGCCAGACACTTAAATATTGAAGGAAGATTTTCTCCAAATCGCCTTTAAGACAAATCCTGCTTCCTTTGACACACACTTTAGCTCTGGTAAATGGCAGACTAGATGGGAAAGAATCTAAATAAGGAAGCTTGTCTGCGAATTCTGAGCACTGAATTAAACAAAACTCATTTCATAAGTCCCTGTAACTGTTCAACACTCAAAAGAGAAAAATTTGACTATGAATAGATTTACTGCCTACACCTGTGGACCAGTAACTTTCCCCAGACTTTACTATGCAGTTATGTTTTAAAATCTTTTACTGTTTGTATCATTAAATTGTTAAAGATGTTTTTTATCTATAATTTCCTAGATATTTCTGATGCGTATTTTACAAAGGTATTGTCCCAAGATAGATGTTTCTATGGCCAGGTTTGTTAGTCTATGGAGCTGCACAGCCACTTCTCTGGTATCTATTACTATTTCAGTCGAGCTTCTTAAATTAGATTAAAAAGGGAAAGAAACAGCTTTCCTAAATTAAATCAGTTCCTTAAAATGAGGTTGACCCTTGAGTAGGTAATTTGTGTAAACATAAAATGGGTCCTGCTCTTCTTGAAATCTTATCGTTAGGTTCTCAAAACTGGGATCTAAATGTGAGCTGTGGTGCACAGCAGGTCTTCGAGAAATGTCATTTTGTTCAACGTCGTTTCCTTCAGTAACATTGATGAGAGGCCAGGGCCATAGAGTTTGCACATTTGCCCCACGTCTGCACGGGTTTTCTCTGGGTACTCTGGTTTCCTCCCACATCGCAAAGATGTGTGCATTAGGTGAACTGAAGTGTCCACACAGTCCCTGTCTGAGTGAGTGTGGATGTGTGATGGAATGCTGTCCTGTCCAGGGTGGGTCCATGCCTTGTGCCCTGATATACCAGGACAGATTCTGACCACTCTCAACCCTGAACTAAAATTATTGAATCATTGAGTAAATAACTATTTTGGTTTTATTAATCCTTTCTCTTTTTTTTGAGACAGAGTCTTGCTCCGTCAACCAGGCTGGAGTGCAGTGGTGAGATCTCGGCTCACTGCAGCCTTCACCTCCTGAGTTCTGTATACACAGCTCACATTTATTTCAATGTTTAATATTAAAAGTGTTTTGAATCTTTACTTAGAAGTTTGCTGATGTTTTTGTGACCAGAAATATGTCCCAGCAACTTAACTTTTGTTTTGTATCAATTAGCCTATGGTAAAATTAGATTTCTTATATATACATGTCATTTTGCTTAAAGTCACAGTTTCCAAATGGATGATATTAAGTCAGGACTTGCTGTATCTGTATAATTAATATATAAATATTCCATTCTGGTCTGTATATTATTTTCTCATTGTAGATGAATGGTTCTATATGAATAAAATACCATATATAAATATTCTCACATATAGAATCTACAGATCACCGTGTACATACACAGACACATCAAAAGGTGTCCTAGGCTATAAAGTGCAGGTCTCATAGGCTAAAATCATTAACTGGTCCATGCTGCAAAGGTCCAAGGTTTAAAGATATCAGGCTGGGTCTCATCGGAAAGGAGGCTGATTTTTGCTCAAACACTATTAGAACTGAAAGGAGCCTCTGAGGCCCAACAAAGTCAAGTCAGGAAACAGGAAAATTGAGAATCTCCACTTAGAAGCTAGAATACCAATCTCAACCTAATGTCATTCTTTTTCACATACACAAGAAATCCAAGGCAGACCGGGTGAAAACATCCAAACTAGATAGTATTCATGGCAAGAGGGAACCTGCTCCCAAAGGTAAACATATGAACTCTAATTCTGTGGCTTTCAAATGTCAGCACAAAGGTAAGGAAGCATCCCAGACACCAGGCAATTTCCTAACAAATACCTCTGAGGGCTTCAGTGGGCAGGATATCCTGCTTTGTTCAAAGGTTGATATATGACGGCACAATGGAGTTCATGCCCTGATGGTACTTATCTCACCATAGAGGTAAGTTATGAATCAATAATGAACATTAATGCCAATTTGCAGTAAATGCCATAAATGAGACTGAGAAAAAATAAGTTCAGAGAAGGCCACCAGATGCCAAGATGAGGGAAGATTTCATGAGGGGGTACAGGTCTCAAGGGAGGCAGGGGGTAGAATTCTAAGAAATGGAGATGCAGGGCCTTCTAGACCACTGTTTTTTAAACAGGTTGCAACTTGCTTGATATCACAGTTTAATGGCCATTTTCTTCCTCAATGAAATGGAACAGAATGCTATAGCATGTGGCAAGATAAAGTACTACTTCATGAAGCTTTTTGGCTTCATGTAAATTGTATTGGTTGTTCTGCTTCATGAAAAATGAAGAGTGAAGTTTTGTCTTTGGCTGGAAATTAAGAACTCAGTTATGAGGTGATTCCAAGCCAGCATCTGAAACATAGCATCAAAGAATCTGGATTTTGTACTGTTTTTCACCTTTTTAAAGCTTTATTGACATCGACTGTGCTTAGTATCTCACACACATGATCTCACTTAATTTGTAACCACCACACTTTGAGTTGGGTATTATTACCTCCATTATAGAGGAGGTAAGCGAGAATCAGACAGGTTATATAACCAGCCCATGAAATGAAGTCAGGTCTTTTTAATCCAAAGCTCATAATGTTAAAAAAAAGACACAAAAGAAAATTATGAACTGATCAGAGCTGGGCTTTAGGAATATTAATCTCGCACCTTCAAAGAGTTACACTGAAAAGATGTTAGACAACTATATCATTAGAGAGGTTTCTTTTGATCACTCAATTTCAGAATTTAAAACCAATGTAAATATACTCCAAATTCTAGGCAAAAATCACACCCAAACCAAGAGTTAAAACTGCTCTTAACGACCCTAAAAATGTTTCAGTGAAGGTTCTTATTTCTCAATAGCTATATTAATATCCCCTTACTTCATTCTGCAGCCATGAAGCTAATGACTTATCACTTGAAAAATGCTTTGAAGAAAATATGAAAATAGGTGGAAATGTAGAAGTCTGCCTAAAGCAGAAATGCTAACATAAAAGAAGTAACCCACTGCTTTTCTCAGATTCACTCGCCCCAGCCCTCTGTTCTCACCCCTACACGCTCTGTCTGATCCTACCTACCTCCGGGAACAACTGTGAGGACTAATGGTGTAATCTGTGAAGTGCACAGAGCTCCCTGGAAAAGCAGGGTTGTAAAAAGCCCGGATGTTATCACTAGAGGAAGCTGAGAGAACATGCCAACAGTCGATTGCTAATATAAAAGTGTAAAAAAGAAATAACAGTGGATGGGATAATGTTGTGTCTAATTTAAAGAAGAAAAAATAATTTGGAAGTAGCTATTTCTGATGAATATGAAATATCTGGGTATTGAGCAATGAAAGACAAATATTCTTCCTCCCTTTTCTGCTGAAAGCATCCCTCACAACAAGAATCAAGAAAGCTCCTCCACATACCCAGAATAACCCGACTGGCCAATGGGCAGAGACCAGGAGGGTAAAGCGTTCCTCCATCCGGCATATGAGCTGGATAGAGAAATGCACACTAAATACCCAGCAAATCAGAAAAGCCAGCTGTGCACAGGATTCTGCTCTTCTTCATACACTCTAAACGATCTATTCAATGGTTATGAACTAATGTATGAACTTTCTTTAAAAGAAAAAAGTCATAGATCCTCAAGGTTGATTTATTCTTTATTAAAATATTCCTTAAATATGCAGAAATAGAAAACTGGTATAAAATCCCAAGCAAATTCATATATCAACTAAAAAGAGTACTATCAAACCAACAGAACTCAAACTAGCCAAAATAATTAAATGTAACAGATGATGGGGGTTTTGTTTGTTTGTTTGTTTGTTTTTGCTGTCACTAAAACACTGATGTAGGCATCCAGTCTAGTTCTATATTTAATCTGCTTCAGTACTTTAACTTTCACAAATGTTTCCATAGAGAATACCTGTTTACATAATTATGTTGAGCAAAACAGCAAAAAATTTAGAGGACAGACTGGGATGATTAGACCTCATACTTAACCCAAAGTCAGCCGTACTTAACCCACGTGTCACAATAACTCTACAAAGCTCTCTTACTAACTTGAACAGAGTTAGTACCACAGCATTATTGAAATTTGCATTAAATAGGTGTCTCATCCAATCAGGTAGAAATGAGAAACAGGAACTTTTTTCATTGTACATTTACCAGCTATGCTCACTACTATATTCTGCAAGTTGTATGTGCAAGGGCCAGATCTGCCCACCACTCCGCTGGAAATGGGGGTAGGATACTGACTGCTCCCATTTTAGTATGACCATACTGCAAACAGTTTTTCATTTATTTCATTCAGTCTTCACAAAAGAGGAGAGATACTGTTATTATTCACATTTAACAGGTGAGGAAACAGTTAAGTGACTCACCCAAGATCACACAGATTGATAATGGTAGAGCCAGGATGCAAAACAAGGAAATCTTACTCCAGACTCCAAGCTCTGTACCACAAATGCTTCTTGACCACCATAAACCCCTGTGTGGCATGCTGTGATACCATGTGGCCCCCCTCCACCCACTGAAAACACACACACAGATGCAGGTCTGCCCTTACATCCAAGCATTCATTTATAATGTGGTTGACCACATGATCCCAAAGATGCTAACACTTCTAACTGCCTACTACATAGCTCCATTTGGTTATTACTCATTCAACTAAGGTATGCACCCTCGAAGATCAATGAAATTAGAGACTTTTCTTTCCAGCTGGAAGGGTGTAGGAAGTCTGATTTGAAAATGATTACAACTGCTTCTACAGGGTAAAAAACTGCCCGAAGTGGGCAATGAGTTTAAAATTATATACTCATCATTAATAAAACAAGAGCTAGCATTTATTGCATCCTTACAATGGGACTGGCACAGTTACATACTTGTGTCATTTCAATAAAGTTTCACAACAACCACTGAAGTAAACTCCATATTGTCACTTTCCAATTGTGGAAAATGAACTTATGAGACATTAAGTAGCCTGGACTAGAGTGGCTACCTACCTAGGGAAACCCGGATTCAAACCCAGGCATCTGACTCCAGAATCCCAACCACTCCAAATGCAGGATGAGAAGATCTACTGGCAATATGGTTTCTCCTCACTACGTCTCAGAACTTAGGGATTCAGTTTCATTTAGACTTCTGCAGCCAGTTTAATCTCTAACCTACTCATCTTGTTTGGTTGGTTAAGAGATGTTACATTGCCACAAAATAACACAAGATCTGTAATAATTCAGAATCTTTTGGCTTTGACACCAAAAACTGCTGTAATCCTAAAAAGAATCACCAATTAAAAACTAAGATTTTGGGTATGTTCAAGCAAAAGAATCTACACTGCCATAAAAGCACAAAACCCAGCTTTGGTCAGAAAGCTAGACTACAGTTTCTGCAGCCTCGACTTCAGACTGAGTTCCTTGATGTAGGTGTTGTATCTTGGACATGGCACCTGGCAGGAAAAAGATGGTGAAATGATTGAGCATCAGGCATGGGCCTACTCTGCTGTTGTTCATCAGGCCATCACCTAATTGGGGAGGCAGAAGGACCTGCATGCAGATAGCCAGGAGCTAACAAGGTCACTGGGACCAGAGCAAACGAGAGACACTGAGCACATCCTGAAATGGCCAGAGATGCTCAGGGATGAAATGTCCCCTCGACACTGAGAGAGTGATAATGGTGAACTTTTGTTGCTCACCAGCCTGTGCAAGGAGCTGTAGGTGCCTTCTGTATATGACTAACTATCATCACCCTGTGAAGGAGACAATGATATCCCCCATCATACAAATGAGGGAACAGGCTCAGAGGCAACACAACTCCAGGAAGCAGCTTGATTGAGGCCAGGGCTCACTGAAGCCACAACCGTTCCCACTTTCCAAAAGGCACACTCCACCCCACCTGCACTTCTGCCATGAAAGTTGAAACAAAGAGATGGGATGTGCATTGGACTTGGGAATAAGGGAATGGGAGCTAAACTGAGGCAGAGATACTTAGAACCAACAAAGATTTCAGAGGTTGTCTAGTCTAACCTTTTCATTTGCAGAGTAAACTAGAGCAGTTATTAGATTCACTTAATATTACATAGCATATACACACACATTTTATACACACACACACACACACACAGACACACACACACGTATATTTACAAACAGGATCTCACTCCATTGTCCAGACTGGAATGCAGTGGCAAGATCACAGCTCACTGCTGCCACAAACCCCCGAACTCAAGCCATCCTCTTGCTTCAGCTTCTGGAGTAGCTGGGACTAGTGGCATGTGCCACCATACCCGGCTAATTTTTAAAATTTTTTTAAAAGACGGTCTCACTATGTCACCCAAGCTGGAGTGCACCGGCATGACCACAGCTCACTGCTGCCTTGAACTCCTGGTCTTATATAATCTTTCTGCCTCAGTTGCCTGAGTAGCTGGGATTACAGGTACACTTTTCTATTTTTATTTATTCTTTTTAAAATTATACTTTAAATTCTGGGGTACATGTGCAGAACTTGCAGTTTTGTTAGATAGGTATACACGTGCCATGGTGGTTTGCTGCATCCATCAACCTGTCACCTACATTAGGTATTTCTCCTAATGATATCCCTCCCCTAGGCCCCCACCCCATGACAGGCCCCAGTATGTGATGTTCCCTTCCCTGTGTCCATGTGTTCTCCTTGTTCAACTCCCATTTATGAGTGAGAACATGCAGTGTTTGGTTTTCTGTTCTTGTGATAGTTTGCTGAGAATGATGGTTTCAAGCTTCATCCATGTCCCTGCAAAGGACATGAACTCATCCTTTTTTATGGCTGCATAGTGTTTCATGGTGTATATGTGCCACATTTTCTTTATCCAGTCTATCACTGATGGACATTTGGGTTGGTTCATTGTGAACAGTGCTGCAATAAACATACATACATGTGTCTTCATACAATGATTTATAATCCTTTGGGTATATACCTAGTAATGGCATTGTTGGGTCAAATGGTATTTCTAGTTCTAGATCCTTGAGGAATCGTCACACTGTCTTCCACAATGGCTGAACTAATTTACACTCCCACCAACAGTGTAAAAGTGTTCCTGTTTCTCCACATCCTCTTTGGTATCTGTTGTTTCCCGACTTTTTAATGATCGCCATTCTAACTGGTGTGAGATGGTANCATCCATCAACCTGTCACCTACATTAGGTATTTCTCCTAATGATATCCCTCCCCTAGGCCCCCACCCCATGACAGGCCCCAGTATGTGATGTTCCCTTCCCTGTGTCCATGTGTTCTCCTTGTTCAACTCCCATTTATGAGTGAGAACATGCAGTGTTTGGTTTTCTGTTCTTGTGATAGTTTGCTGAGAATGATGGTTTCAAGCTTCATCCATGTCCCTGCAAAGGACATGAACTCATCCTTTTTTATGGCTGCATAGTGTTTCATGGTGTATATGTGCCACATTTTCTTTATCCAGTCTATCACTGATGGACATTTGGGTTGGTTCATTGTGAACAGTGCTGCAATAAACATACATACATGTGTCTTCATACAATGATTTATAATCCTTTGGGTATATACCTAGTAATGGCATTGTTGGGTCAAATGGTATTTCTAGTTCTAGATCCTTGAGGAATCGTCACACTGTCTTCCACAATGGCTGAACTAATTTACACTCCCACCAACAGTGTAAAAGTGTTCCTGTTTCTCCACATCCTCTTTGGTATCTGTTGTTTCCCGACTTTTTAATGATCGCCATTCTAACTGGTGTGAGATGGTATCTCATTGTGGTTTTGATTTGTGGTCTAATGACCAATAACGATGAGCTTTTTTTCATGTTGTTTGGCTGCATAAATGTCTTCTTTTGAGAAGTGTCTGTTCATATCCTTTGTTCACTTTTTGATGGGGTTGTTTTCTTCTTGAAAACTTGTTTAAGTTCTTCGTAGATACTCGATACTAGCCCTTTGTCAGATGGAGAGATTGCAAAAATTTTCTCCCATTCTGTAGGTTGCCTGTTCACTATGATGATAGTTTCTTTTGCTGTGCAGAAGCTCTTCAGTTTAATTAGGTCCCATTTGTCTATTTTGGCTTTTGTTGTTTTAGTTATGAAGTCTTTGCCCATGCCTATGTCCTGAATGGTACTGCCCAGGTTTTCTAGGATTTTTATGGTTCCATGTGAAGTTTAAAGTAGGCTTTTCCAATTCTGTGAAGAAAGTCAGTGGTAGCTTGATGGGGATAGCACTGAATCTATAAATTACCTTGGGCAGTATGGCCATTTTCACGATATTGATTCATCCTATCCATGAGCATGGAATGTTTTTCCATTTGTTTGTGTCCTCTCTTATTTCCTTGAGCAGTGGTTTGTAGTTCTCCTTGAAGAAGTCCTTCACATCCACATACCTTGTAAGTTGGATTCCTAAGTATTTTATTATCTTAGTAACAATTGTGAATGGGAGTTCACTCCTGATTTGGCTCTCTGTTTGTCTGTTATTGGTGTATAGGAATGCCTGTGATTTTTGAAAATTGATTTTGTATCCTGAGACTTTGCTGAAGTTGCTTATCAGCTTAAGGAGATTTTGAGCTGAGATGATGGGGTTTTCTAAACATACAATTACGTCATCTGCAAACAGAGACAATTTGGCTTCCTCTTTTCCTATTTGAATACGCTTTCTTTCTCTTGCCTGAGTGCCCTGGCCAGAACTTCTAATACCATGTTGAATAGGAGTGGTGAGAGAAGGCATCCTTGTCTTGTGCCCATTTTCAAAGGAAATGCTTCCAGTGTTTCCTCATTCAGTATGATATTGGCTGTAGGTTTGTCATTAATAACTCTTATTTTGAGATATGTTCCATTGATACCTAGTTTATTGAGAGTTTTTAGCATGAAGGGGTGTTGAATTTTGTCGAAGGCCTTTTCTGCATCTATTGGGGTAATCATGTGATTTTCGTCTTTGGTTCTGTTTATGTGATGGATTATGTTTATTGATTTTCGTCCACTGAACCAGCCTTGCATCCCAGGGATGAAGCTGACTTGATCATGGTGAATAAGCTTTTTCATGTGCTGCTGGATTCGGTTTGCCAGTATTTTATTGAGGATTTTTGCATCAATGTTCATTAGAGATACTGGACTGAAATTTTCCTTTTTTGTTGTGTCTTAGCCAGGTTTTGGTACCAGGATGATGCGGGCCTCATAAAATGAGTTAGGGAGGATTCCCTCTTTTTCTATTGTTTGGAATAGTTTCCGAAGGAATGGTATCAGCTCCTCTTTGTACCTCTGGTAGAATTCGGCTGTGAATCCATCCGGTCCTGGACTTTTTGTCAGTAGGCTATTAATTACTGCCTCAATTTCATAACTTGTTATTGTTCTATTCAGGGATTCAACTTCTTCCTGGTTTAGACTTGGGATGGTGTATGTGTCCAGGAATTTATCCATTATTACAGGTTTTCCAGTTTATTTGCATAGAGGTGTTTATAGTATTCTCTGATGGTAGTTTGTATTTCTGTGGGATGAGTAGTGATATCCCCTATATCATTTTTTATTGCGTCTATTTGATTCTTCTCTCTTTTCTTCTTTATTAGTCTGGCTAGCGTTCTATCCATTTTGTGTTTTTTGTTTTTTTTTTTTTTTAAACTTATTTCTTGTCTTCTGCTAGGTGTTTAATTTGTTTGCTGTTGCTTCTCTAGTTCTTCTAATTTTGATGTTAGGATGTCAATTTTAGATCTTTCCTGCTTTCTCTTGTGGGCATTT
Source organism: Rhinopithecus bieti (assembly GCF_001698545.2). Taxonomy (NCBI): domain Eukaryota; kingdom Metazoa; phylum Chordata; class Mammalia; order Primates; family Cercopithecidae; genus Rhinopithecus; species Rhinopithecus bieti. The sequence continues at coordinate 720,244 of NW_016806329.1, read as the reverse complement.
AGTGCTATAAATTTCCCTCTACAAACTGCTTTAAATGTGTCCCAGAGATTCTGGTACCTTGTGTCTTCCTTCTCATTGGTTTCAAAGAGCATCCTTATTTCTGCCTTCATTTCGTTATTTACCCCATAGTCATTCAGGAGCAGGTTGTTCAGTTTCCATGTAGTTTTGCGGTTTTGAGTGAGTTTCTTAATCCTGAGTTCTAATTTGATTGCACTGTGGTCTGACAGACTGTTTGTTGTGATTTCCATTCCTTTGCATTTGTGGAGGAGTGTTTTACCTCCAATTACATGGTAAATTTTAGAATAAGTGCGATGAGTTGCTGAGAAGAATGCATATTCTGTTGATGTGGGGTGGGAAGTTCTGTAGATGTCTATCAGGTTCCCTTGGTCCAGAGCTGAGTTCAAGTCCTGTATATCCTTGTTAATTTTCTGTCTCATTGATCTGTCTAATATTGACAGTGGGGTGTTAAAGTCTCCAACTATTATTGTGTGGGAGTCTAAGTCTCTTTGTAGGTCTCTAAGAACTTGCTTTATGAATCTGGGTGCTCCTGTATTGGATGCATATATATTCAGGATAGTTAACTCTTCTTGCTGCATTGATCCCTCTACCATTATGTAATGCCCTTGTTTTCTCTTTTGATCTTTGTTGGTTTAAAGTCTTTTTTTATCCGAGGTTAGGACTGCAACTCCTGTTATGTTTGTTTGTTTATTGTTTTTTTGTTTTTGCTTGGTAAATATTCCTCCATCCCTTTATTTTGAGCCTATGTGTGTCTTTGCACGTGACTTGGATCTCCAGCACACTGATGGGTCTTGACTCTTTAAATAATTTGCCAGTCTGTGTCCCCTAATTGGGGCATTTAGCCCATTTACACTTAAGGTTAATACTGTTATGTGTGAATCTGATCCTGTCATTATGAAGCTAGCTGGTTTTTTTGCCCATTATGTTGATGCAGTTTCTTCATAGTGTCGATGTTCTTTACAATTTGGCATGTTTTTGCAGTGACTGGTAACAGCTGTTCCTGTCCATGTTTAGTGCTTCCTTCAGGAGCTCTTGTAAGGCAGGCCTGGTGGTGACAAAATCTCTCAGCATTTGCTTGTCTATAAAGGATTTTATTTTTCCTTCACTTATGAAGCTTAGTTTAGCTAGATATGAAATTCTGGGTTGAAAATTCTTTTCCTTAAGAATGCTGAATATTGGCCCCCACTCTCTTTTGGCTTGTTGGGTTTCTGCAGAGAGATCAGCTGTTACACTGATGGGCTTCCCTTTGTGGGTAACCCGACCTTTTTCTATGGCTGCCCTTAAAATTTTTTCCTTCATTTCAATCTTGGTGAATCTGATGATTATGTGTCTTGGGATTGCTCTTCTCAAGGAGTATCTTTGTGGTGTTCATTGTATTTCCTGGATTTGAATGTTGGCCTGTCTTGCTAAGTTGGGAAAGTTCTCCTGGATAATATCCTGAAGAGTGTTTTCCAACTTGGTTCCATTCTCCTTGTCACTTACAGGTACACCAATCAAACGTAGATTTGGTCTTTTCACATAGTCCTATATTTGTTGGAGGTTTTGCTCATTCCTTTTTATTCTTTTTTCTCTAATCTTGTCTTCTCTCTTTATTTCATTAAGTTGATCTTCAATCACTGATATCCTGTCTTCTGCTTGATCGATTCTACTATTGATACTTGTGTGCGCTTCATGAAGTTCTCATGCTGTTTTGTCAGCACCATCAGGTCATTTATGTTCTTCTTTAAACTAGTTATTCTAGTTAGCAATTCGTCTAACGTTTTTTCAAGGTTCTTAGCTTCCTTGCATTGGGTTAGAACATGCTCCTTTAGCTCAGAGGACTCTGTTATTACCCACCTTCTGAAGCCTACTTCTCTCAATTCGTCAAACTCATTCTCCATCCAGTTTTGTTCCCTTGCTGGTGAGGAGTTGTGATCCTTTGGAGAAGAGATGTTCTGGTTTTTGGTATTTTCAGCCTTTTCGCGCTGGTTTCTCCCCATCTTTGTGGATTTATCCATCTTTGGTCTTTGATGTTGGTGACCTTTGGATGAGGTCTTTGAGTGGACGTGCTGTTCCTTTCTGTTTGTTAGTTTTCCTTTTGACAGGCCCCTCTACTGCTGGTCTGCTGGAGTTTGCTGGAGGTCCACTCCCGGCCCTGTTTGCCTGGGTAACACCAGTGGAAGCTGCAGAACAGAAAAGATGCCTGCCTGATCTTTCCTCAGGAAGCTTCATCCCAGAGGGGCACCTGCCAGACGCCAGCCAGAGCTCTCCTGTATGAGGTGTCTGTTGGCTCCTACTGGGAGGTGTCTCCCAGTCAGGATACACAGGGTTCAGGGACCCACTTAAGGAGGCAGGCTGACCCTTAGCAGAGCTCAAACGCTGTGCTGGGAGGTCTGCTGCTCTCTTCAGAGCTGTCAGGCTCTGACAGCCTGGGTTGAAAATTCTTTCCTTTAAGAATGTTGAATATTGCTGAAGCTGCGCCCAGAGCTGCCCCTTTCCCCAGGTGCTCTGTCCCAGGGAGATGGAAGTTTTATCTATAAGTCCCTGACTGGGGCTGCTGCCTTTTTTTCAGCAATCCCCTGCCCAGAGAAGAGAAGTCTGGCAGTCTGGCCCCAGCAGCCTTTCTCAGCTGCAGTGGGCTCTGCCCAGTTCGAACTTCCCAGTGCCTTTGTTTAAACTGTGAGCATAAAACCACCTACTCAAGCCTCAGCAATGGCGGATGCCCCTCTGGGAACTAAGCTCTAGTGCCCCAGGTGGAGCTCAGACTGCTGCTGTGCCCAGAGTGAGGATTTCAAGCCAGTGGATCTTAGTTTGCTGGGCTCTGTGGGGGTNTTTTCCTTAAGAATGCTGAATATTGGCCCCACTCTCTTTTGGCTTGTTGGGTTTCTGCAGAGAGATCAGCTGTTACACTGATGGGCTTCCCTTTGTGGGTAACCCGACCTTTTCTATGGCTGCCCTTAAAATTTTTTCCTTCATTTCAATCTTGGTGAATCTGATGATTATGTGTCTTGGGATTGCTCTTCTCAAGGAGTATCTTTGTGGTGTTCATTGTATTTCCTGGATTTGAATGTTGGCCTGTCTTGCTAAGTTGGGAAAGTTCTCCTGGATAATATCCTGAAGAGTGTTTTCCAACTTGGTTCCATTCTCCTTGTCACTTACAGGTACACCAATCAAACGTAGATTTGGTCTTTTCACATAGTCCTATATTTGTTGGAGGTTTTGCTCATTCCTTTTATTCTTTTTTCTCTAATCTTGTCTTCTCTCTTTATTTCATTAAGTTGATCTTCAATCACTGATATCCTGTCTTCTGCTTGATCGATTCTACTATTGATACTTGTGTGCGCTTCATGAAGTTCTCATGCTGTTTTGTCAGCACCATCAGGTCATTTATGTTCTTCTTTAAACTAGTTATTCTAGTTAGCAATTCGTCTAACGTTTTTTCAAGGTTCTTAGCTTCCTTGCATTGGGTTAGAACATGCTCCTTTAGCTCAGAGGACTCTGTTATTACCCACCTTCTGAAGCCTACTTCTCTCAATTCGTCAAACTCATTCTCCATCCAGTTTTGTTCCCTTGCTGGTGAGGAGTTGTGATCCTTTGGAGAAGAGATGTTCTGGTTTTGGTATTTTCAGCCTTTTCGCGCTGGTTTCTCCCCATCTTTGTGGATTTATCCATCTTTGGTCTTTGATGTTGGTGACCTTTGGATGAGGTCTTTGAGTGGACGTGCTGTTCCTTTCTGTTTGTTAGTTTTCCTTTTGACAGGCCCCTCTACTGCTGGTCTGCTGGAGTTTGCTGGAGGTCCACTCCCGGCCCTGTTTGCCTGGGTAACACCAGTGGAAGCTGCAGAACAGAAAAGATGCCTGCCTGATCTTTCCTCAGGAAGCTTCATCCCAGAGGGGCACCTGCCAGACGCCAGCCAGAGCTCTCCTGTATGAGGTGTCTGTTGGCTCCTACTGGGAGGTGTCTCCCAGTCAGGATACACAGGGTTCAGGGACCCACTTAAGGAGGCAGGCTGACCCTTAGCAGAGCTCAAACGCTGTGCTGGGAGGTCTGCTGCTCTCTTCAGAGCTGTCAGGCTCTGACAGCCTGGGTTGAAAATTCTTTCCTTTAAGAATGTTGAATATTGCTGAAGCTGCGCCCAGAGCTGCCCCTTTCCCCAGGTGCTCTGTCCCAGGGAGATGGAAGTTTTATCTATAAGTCCCTGACTGGGGCTGCTGCCTTTTTTTCAGCAATCCCCTGCCCAGAGAAGAGAAGTCTGGCAGTCTGGCCCCAGCAGCCTTTCTCAGCTGCAGTGGGCTCTGCCCAGTTCGAACTTCCCAGTGCCTTTGTTTAAACTGTGAGCATAAAACCACCTACTCAAGCCTCAGCAATGGCGGATGCCCCTCTGGGAACTAAGCTCTAGTGCCCCAGGTGGAGCTCAGACTGCTGCTGTGCCCAGAGTGAGGATTTCAAGCCAGTGGATCTTAGTTTGCTGGGCTCTGTGGGGGTGGGACCTGCCGAGCCAGACCACTTGACTCCCTGGCTTCAGCACCCCTTTCCAGGAAAGTGAATAGTTCTGTCTCTCTGGCATTCCAGGTGTTACTGGGGTATGGAAAAAAAGAACTCCTGCAGTTAGTTCGGTGTCTGCCCAAAGGGCCGCCCAGATTTGTGCTTGAAACCCAGGGCCCTGGTGGGGCAGGCACCGGAGGGAATCTCCTGGTTTGTGGGTTGTGAAGACCGTGGGACAAGCGCAGTATCTATGCCAGAGTTCTTCAGGCTCAGTCCCTCATGGCTTCCTTTGGCTAGGAGACAAAATTCTCCAACCCCTTGTGCTTCCCCGGTCGGGTGAGGTAGCACTCCACCCTGCTTCGGCTGGCCCTCTATGGGCTGCACCCACTGTCCAACCAGTCCCAATGAGATGAACCAGGCACCTCAGTAGGAGATGCAGAAATCACCCACCTTCTGAGTCGATCTCACTGGGAGCTGCAGACTGGCGCTGTTCCTATTCGGCCATCTTGCCAGCCAGGAGCCACTTTTCTATTTTTAACTAGAATTACTGAACCCTGACAATGTGCCAGAAACAGCCGTAGTACCTTTAAATATGCTAATTTTCACAACACCCTCATTAGGCAGGTGCCCCATTTTACAGATGAGGAATCTAAGGTGTAATGAGCTCAGGTAATTCACTGAAGATCTGTCTGCTGGCAAATCCCATGCTCTCAACATATGCCTCACCGCCCTCCCAGAGAGCTACTTCAAGAGCTGATGCTCAGGCCTCCAGTGTTCGCTGTCTGCATTAGGAGGTGGCAAGGACCTGGCACAGAGGTCTGCGACAAGCCAAGCTAGGCCATGGCTTCCATCTACATCCCTCTGCACTTAAATGCACTGATCTTACAATGAAGACTGGCAAGGTCATCCTGGCTTTGCTCCATTTTCTCTGTGGCACTGTTATTTGAGGTGCTGCTCCCCATGGTAGCTGGTGGGGTTCACCTTCTTCCATGCTGAGCTAGGCTGGACACATTCCCGCCAGCAGCAGGACAAAGGGTGATGTGACCACCTATGAGGGACTCAGCCCCATGCTCTGTGATCAAGGCCTGGGGACTTTGGCACCTGAGGTGCTGGATGGTGTCACTATTGGGCAGTTTTGCCTGCATCAGCAGCAATAGGGGAATATGTGCACACAGGAAGGCTCAGGTTCCCCAAACTCACATAGCGTCTGGACTGAAAGGGAGGATTTGTGCAGGGCTCTAGAGGTTAACTGTCGGTTATGTAGTTGCTCCACTTTAGAACAATGACTTTGGACACTTCAGGGCATAGCCAAAGAGCAAAGCAGTTACTTTGTGGCTGTCCTACCTGCTCCTCACTCTTGGCCATCAATAAGTCTGGCTTAGGATGGAGAAATCCAAGGGTCTCCTCTGGCTGAGGGAGGCAGGTCCGGAAAGCCACATACCAGCTGCACCAATTCACTGCATCAGCTCCTCAGTCTGCAAAATGGTCCACAGGATGGACAGGGACAGAGATCAACGGCCACGCTGCCACCAGAGCAGGGCCATTCCTCTGACATCTAAGAGTCACATCCATATGACTACTGTAACCTGTGGCTCAAAGTCAGCTGAAAAATGGTTATACACATTAGGTTAGAGCCATTTTGTGAAAACTAATTCAGTTTTTTTCCCGTTGCTTGGTACATACACACTATTCAGTGAAATATTAGCTTTTATTCAAGGCATGACATAGGAATTCCTTCAAAATTAATATTTTATGTTATACTTTGTATCAGTTTATGCTGAAACATTTATCAACATGTACTGTGATTGCCTGTGCAGGAATTTATTCAAATTTATTCCATTTTGCTGTTTGTTTTGTACTGATTTTCACTGATAAATTTCCTTTGACTGTAGGTACTATAGAAGAATTCTTTCAAATTTATTTGATATTACAGTTTGCCTCTGCATTACCTTTATTCACCAAAATATCATACAGGTATGTGCTTTACAAAAAAAGCTCTGCCATGTCTGATATCTGATATAAAAATGTCCCCTATCTATAAATGCTTATATTACCTACCACTTATTTACCCACAAGTTTCCTCTGTTATCTGAAACAGTTGAGGGTGGGAGGCTGGGGAATACTACTGCTTGTCCAGATGTTAAGATCTCCTTCTGGATCTCTGTATCCTGTATTTGCAAAAACAAAATGCTTCTCCCCCTTACCCCCACCCA